>NW_006160083.1:2879668-2883447 GCF_000334495.1 Tupaia belangeri chinensis | reverse complement strand
AAAAAAAAAAAAAAAAAAAAAAAAATCCCTTTCCTTGGGAGGCTGCAACCTCCCATTGCAGTGAAAGCTATTTTTCCCCTCTCACCATTCAAAAGGGTCTTAACAAAATTGTTGAAAGAATATTTTTCTCAGTGCTTCAGAATGTGGGTTTTCTAGGTCAGGGCTTCCTTGCTGCCCTATTTAATGTCAGAAATACCCATTTGCCTCAAATTAGCAGAGAGCTTGGAGTTGAGGGCAGGAGATTAAGCATACAAAATTACTCAGCAGGTGACAGTGGGGTGGATTTGGGGGTTGAGAAGTCTTTAAAACTGACTACAAGACATTATATACTTCTGACAAAAGAACATAGTAATCCTACCTGCTTGCTTTAACCACTGTTGTTTGCCTATTATTATGTGCTTTAATGCTCATGAGAGCAAAACTATTGCTGATACTACTCAATTACCATAGTAACTCACACCAGTGACCTCTTATCACGGGGCTCCCAGCCCAGCTCAACCAATCCGGAGAGTGTGTGTCTTTTTATTCATTTAAATGGCCATGTAGACACAGACTAGAGCCCTTCACAGAGAGGCTACTCCTCTCTTTGTCTGGGATAAAAAACTTGTTTTGCAGTTTTGAGTAAGAGCCTTTCACCTTTTGAATCCAAGGTGGTTCTGAAGTTTGTGGATTTGCAGCTATGGGAGGCCTTCAAAAACATTAGGAAGACACAGAACAATGCTCGATAAAAGGAAAAGAGTATGTGTGCAGCAGAAGCCGCCGGCCTCCCAGCTGCAGAAAAAGCATTTCCCACTTGGGTCTCCAGCTACTGTGGGCTCCGTTTGGGAAGAGGGAAAATAGAGTCTCTTCCCTGGGAACTGCTGCCATTTTATCGTACCTGTGGGGGCTAAATGCACACAGAACAAAATGACCACCCAGAAGGCCGTTACTGTATATTTTAAATAATAATAAAAGTAACAGTAACATGTACTTTTTTTCCTAGCTTCCGCTTTTTCGCTGGTCTGTGCCCGCGGGTGTGTGGATCTATACATATCCTTACTGTATATGTGGTCTGAATACTGCTGGTGAATCAGAATTGTTGTGCTATTTTAATATTAGCCTATTAAATGCTCTGAGAAGACTTGTAGTAAAAACACGCATTTAACTTTGCATTCTTTCAAATACATGAGACTACAGGACCACTTTTCAGGAGCCACCTATTAATCTCCTTCAGGGTATTTATGCTCCATCAAACCCACTTTGGAATAAAGGTTGATAGTGCCATTGGCAATAATAATTACAATAACAACAACGATAATAGTAGCAAACATTTAGTGAGCACTTTCATGTGTCAGGCATTGTTCTAAAATGTTTATGTGGTTTAAATTAATTGAACTCTCATAATAACCTCAAGAAATAGTGGCTTTTAAAATCCCATTTGAGTAGGGACCAGCAGGTGGCATGGTGGCTAAGGCGCTGACACTCCCACATGGTTGACCACGGTTTGAGTCCTGAACCTGGCGGCTTGCTTTCTCACCACCCCCCCACCCCCCGTGTGTGTGTCTCTGGTCAAATTAAAATAAATGAATGAATAAAATTAAATAAAAAATAATTCTTAAAAAAAAATTTGAGGGGCTGGCAGGTGGCATGACAATTAAGGCACTAGACTCACACATGGCTGACCACGGTTCAAGTCCCAGGCCTGGCAGCCTGCTTTCTTCTCTCGCTCTCTCTGTCTCTTTGGTCAAATTAAAACAAAACAATATTAATAAAGTCAAATAAATTATTTTTTAAAATCCCATTTGACTTTTTTTAAGCATTATTTTATTCTTATTTATTTATTTTTTTAAATTTGACCAGAGAGGGACAGAGAGAGAGAAAGGCAGAGCGAGAAAGCAAGCCGCCAGGTCTGGGACTTGAACCATGGTCGACCATGTGGGAGTCCAGTGCCCTCAGTCACCACACCACCTGGTGGCCCCCCCTTTCATTTTTCTATGGTGTATAGTATTTATATAAATTTGTGCTCTATGAAAAAGGAGCAAATGGAAATGCAATAAGCCAACTTTGATACACTGACTTTTAATTTGCATTATATTAATCTTCCTGACTGTCCAGTATCCTAAGGCCCTAAATAGTTTTTTTTTTCCTCTATAACTCTATATTCTATTTAATGTCAAGTTAAATGACAAACGAGGCAAAATCCTTCAAAATCTTTCCACCTTTGAACTCAAGATACCCAAACAGGAAAATATACCTTCCTCTCTCTCTCTTTTGATTATCTCCAAAGCCCTGCCATCTTAGAAGAATCCAACTTAGTATTAAAATTAGATCTGTGCTTGCCTGTACGCAACATGACTTCTGGAGCTGCTGTCTAAGTAACTGAATAAAAGTGTAACCAGTGGTCAAACCCTGAATGAAAGATGGAACAAGCTGTTCTGATACACTCCAGCTGACCAGCAGGACCCATCACAACAAAATGACGACAAACTTTAGTTTGTGACTTCTGTGAAACAGATAAGTTTTTGTAGCAAACATCAGGGTGCAACATCGCTTTCAGTAAACAAACCAGGGAACTATGTTATTCAAGAGAGAAGGAGCAGCTCTCTTAGTACCTGGAATGTCTCAGTTCAAATCATTTCTTTCTCCAAGAGACATAAAAATAACAAGCCCAATGTGATTAAGCGCCGATCAGCTTCTAACCAGGCCTTGTCTGCCACCTGGGTCTCGCAGGGCAGGTGTGCAGTTTGGGCATTAACAAACTGACCACTGTGCACAATACGTTTTTCTGGGGCCTATTTTTCTCTGGGTATGTCGGGGATTTAGTCATAGGCCTCCCTGTGCATTGAGAAAATGGACCCCCATGCCTTTAGCCTCTGTGCTCTCAAAGGAACCTACTGTTTTGAGAAAATGTATAGTTATAATTCGAATTCACACTTTCAAGTCATCTCAATCATTTAAAGCTCAATTATGTCGAAAACGAAATTCCAGTTTTGGTGGCACATCCTACCACCTATTATCCATGTGAGAAGTGTGAATAATTTATCTGAAGACCATTCTCTGATATGCATACAAGGACTGAAGAGGTAGGAGAAGAATTCAGCGTAAGAACTGAACTGAGATTATTCATGAACAGCATCTGCCCACTCCCCTGATTGCTTCTTAGGTATGGGAACTGCATTTAGAGTTAACTGCATTAATTCGCAAGCAGATTGACGTAAGCAACTGAATAAGAAATTTGCATACCATATAGGAATGATTATAGAAATCAGACTCTAAAATAAGGATTGTAACCATGTACAGAACAGAAAGATAAAGTGGAATGCCAATTTTATCTTTTTAAAACAGGGTTGGTTAATCACATTAGGGCTAATTTCATAATTTGCACATATTAAACTTTCTACAGTCATGAATCATTAGAGTTTTGTGAGCCAAAGTCGAAGTTCTTACTTAGGAAAATTCACACTGGCTTCAGAAAGTTGCTTTCCTGGGCCGAGTTGGTTTTCATTGTAATGACCTGTATATCCACACCATTTCTGTGCTATTACATGGATAACATTCAGGTAGATATAAGTGGAATGTTTTAGGTCAAACCACACAGCTAATTTCCAAACAGATGATGAAAGGACCTCCATATACCACCTGGAAAGTGTGATCCAGAATACTAGAATTCAAAGACAATAAAACACAACAACTATCGGTGGGTCCAGGGCACTTTTCCAAAGTTCTCTTAAGTGTTTTAAAACTACATCTGTGTCAGTTTAGTGAAGTTGAGCTCTCTGGGGAATGACTGCTCACAGGGA
>NW_006160083.1:2866786-2879579 GCF_000334495.1 Tupaia belangeri chinensis | reverse complement strand
GAGCATGATCATTTTGGGAGCTGGAGCTAGCATTGAGTGGTTTCCAAAAGCAGTCAACAGGAAAGGCCTGAGTACCGGGACAACTCTCAGATGGTAGTCTAGGAGTTGTCAGGAGTATTGGTTTTCAAAAGAGAAGGCAGGCTGGCAGGAGAAAAAAATGGATGCACAGGAGGGTGGAAGAAAGCATCTTAACCCCATCGGAGTGGGCAAAGCAACTGCCGGTTTAAAGAAGGCCAGAAAACAGTTTCCAACACCTGGGGCCCAGGGATGAGGAAAAGAAAAAGTGCCACTTTTTGCAAAGTTAACATGTGTTTTCACCGTGTGCAGCTGGGCTCTGCTTCCAATGGCGCCCTTTCCTCTTGCTTTATTTTTAATCTCAGGAAACCATATTCCCCTCTTGCTACTTCTCACTGCGTACAACTCGAATTTTTTTACTCTTTCTGGGAGGGAGGAAGAAAAGAAACCTACACACACGGGTGCCAGATCACTTGCCCAGATTTTACCCTGAGGAACCAGCTATCACATCTCTGTGAAAGGCACAAACCTCAAACTACTGTCCTCACACAAGACAAAACTTCCACCTTGCGGTGTGCCCTCGCTATCT
The DNA here is from genome assembly GCF_000334495.1 of Tupaia belangeri chinensis. Classification (NCBI taxonomy): domain Eukaryota; kingdom Metazoa; phylum Chordata; class Mammalia; order Scandentia; family Tupaiidae; genus Tupaia; species Tupaia belangeri. Next base: position 2,878,975 of record NW_006160083.1, on the reverse strand, counting down.
ACAGATGCTTTGGGGTCTACCAGTCAGGAGGTAAGAACTGCATCAGGTCCCTCCCTGAAGTGTTCAGATGGGTCTAGGACCTGAACACAGGGAGTTAAACCACACATTAGCCATGAGTTAATATGTGCGGCCGGGATAGCCCTGCCTCGCCATCAAGGCTGCCCGTCCACAAGGCTCCCTCCCCCTTCCTATCCACCTCCCCCCTTTTCAAGGCGACAGAATAAGAAATTAAACACTTGTGGGTTCATTCGAAAGAGTGAATGAAATTGAATAAGCTCTTAGTACTTGAGGCGCACAGTGAGTGCCTGAATGGGGCAAACCTCCTAAGTTGAATGGAGTGTCTTTTGGGACCAATTTGTCTCTTTTCACTCTTTATTCTTCCCTTTTTGCTGACAGATGTACAAAGGCGGAACTGCGCCGTGCAGCTTATCCGCATGCAACCACAGCAGCTGTCACTTTTGTCGAGCAAGTTAATCAAGCAAATGCCACCATATCCCACTTTCTATAAGGAACAACATGTTATAGACAGTAGTCTTGCTAGAAAGAGACTTGATTTTAACTTTGATTGGCTCCGTTTCCCCCCCCCCAGCTTGCATGGGCTCGGTTCCCCCCGCCCCTCCCAACACTTCCCCCTTTTCCCCCCAAAAAGGAGGGGGGAGGGGGACTTTGCCCAAGTCAACGATTTGGCTACGATCATGTTAGATTTAATAATATTATTGTGTGTGAAGCTGAATACTCACTTGGAATTCTTTCCTAGGGACTGAGGGATACCCCGGTTTTTTTTTTTTTTTTTTTGAGTGTGCTATTGTTTGCACTGGACTGTGAGTTAGGCTGCATGTCTCAAGTTATAAAAAGAAAAGCTGAGGGCAGAAAATAGTATTACGCCACGGATGTCTTGGATTAATTTTATTCTCTTTTCTTTTGTAAAGCAGGTTGTGTTATTTACATATTTCTTTTGCTAAACCTCTTCGCCTGGCCCAGCTCACAAAGACCATGCTAAATACATAATAGCATTTCTTTGTGCATCTTGCTGTTAGTGAGTTCTTCAAGCTCAATGCCCAAATTTATTTCTAATGTGCACCAACAAATGTAAACAGGCTTCCGTTTCTCTAATTCTGGGTGAGCCAAGTGGGGAGGCTTTAAAAGAATTCCCTCACATCCACATCTATGTCCCCGTGTGCCTTGGTCACCGATACTCAGAAACCACCATGTTCAGAAACCACGGCAGCAGTGAGCTTCATTCAATGGCCTGGTACTGACCTCAGCCACTGCTCCTGAAGCTCTATTCACTCTGAAAACCGAATGCCAAAACCCAACATATTTTCAATAAACAAACTCTTTAGAAACAATGCGTGTAGACCACTTTCCGCTGGCCAAAGGATTTGCCACTTTCAAGAGTTGGCTAACAGCTGATCTATCTGGTAAGCTCTTTAAAGCTTCAAGAGAAAAATCAACCTCCCCCCTTGTTTTCCCTCTCCTCTTTCCTTCCCCCGCCTCTCTCCTTCTCTATTCTTCCTCTCTCCTTCCCTTTCTTCCTCCCATCTTCCCCTTCTCTTCATACCTTGTCACATTGTTTATTGTAAGCTTTGCCTACAAGTAAATCAAGGAAAGACTGGTGATACCTGATCACAAGTGTTCACATTGCTGACATCCGAAGGCATTATTGGATAATGACCGTGTGATGATTTAGTTGCAACTAAATGTATTATGCACAGATTGTATAACTCTGGTATTCTGTGATTTTGGATTACTCCCCTCCGCCCCCCGCCCTGTGCAAAGTATTGCTAATTTGTGAAACCTCATAGCGCCATTGAAAACTTAGCTACGTGGGTAGGTTAACACAGTCAACAGGGCCTCGGAGGAAAATCGTGGGCATTGTTGTTTCATAATACCACTGTGTCAAGCTTTGCTTAAGGAATTTACGCTGCTACCCTAAACCACTTATCAACTGTCTGGGACGTAATGGTATTATGTTGCCATTACTCCCCCCCCAAATAAACCACAAAACTTTATTCTTATGGGATAAAAGATCTTAGACAGAACACAGAGGGAGATGTAGACTGAAAGCTGAAACCCACCCCTCAGTTGGGCCTAGGTAGAAGTGGTTCTTGCAGCACATATGGTATGCGAGATTCCCTACTGTGCGGGAGTCCCTCTCAGCGGAGGGCGGGCGTTCACCCTCAAGCAAGCGGGCTGCACTAGCACTTTCTGGAATTGCCCATCTTTAGGTCTAGGTCTGCTGGTGCCCAGGGAACTAGGGTCCAGAAACAATGTCCGCACATGGAGGAGGAAGTCTGCCTCTGTGGGATTGAACTGTCACTAAGGAGTTTCGGGTTAGTTATGCAACTCCCACCATTGTTAGTGGACAAGCCGTGACTAATAAGACACGTTCTAGCCAGTGTGTCTTTGAACTGCAAATTTCTGTCTTCTATACTGTTGTAATCTTGTGTAGGAAACAGTGACTCTGTTACAAGTGCCTCAGCAGATGCATCTGTGTCACAGAGCACTTGATAGACTGAGGGCTTGTAGCAGTAGGAAGCCCATATTTGAATCATGCCGGTTTTTTCCCTCTAAGACATTGTAATCAGGTGCCTACTTTGTGGGTCAAAAAGAAAGGGGCTAGATCACTTCTCAAGCTTCTGAATTTGGTGAAGTCAATTTACCAGTTGGTGACCCAACATCTTCATCTGTTAAAAACCCACTTACCAAGCAGTCATGAGAACTGCATTCATTACCACACTGATGTTCCTAGAACCAGAGCTGGTAGCCAGCAACCAGTACCTGCTGGCTCTCATCTCATCGGCATCAGTAACTAGAAGACAGAGACCATGAAGGTGCTTATCTCTCAGGGCTGTTATAGGATTTAAAAGAAAAAGTACCCTGGGGAGCAGGTGGTATGGTGCTTAGGGCACCTGGTCCCACATGGCCAATGGTGTGGTTTGAGTGCAGGACCTGGTGGCTTGAAAAAATACCAGGTGCATGTGTGTGCACGCCTAAAAATCTCGAGAGGAGAATGGAGGACAAGGTACTGTAGTGTGGCCATCCCCCCCGGGGGATGATTGATCAACACTTTCCCTCTTTCTGTCTCTCTCTAATAGCACATGTGCCCTATGGTAAAAATCTAAAAAGAAGAGAAAAGAAAAGAAAAATAAATCCTACCTTTAACACTATGGTACTATTATATCTAAAGTATAGTCAGCAAAATATACATCTGAGAAACTTCAAGCAAATGTTATCACTGTTGTTGTTAAACAGCCATTTATGATCATTTTTAATTAATTGGAACCTTTCCCCCAGTTTGCTCTTGCCTTTCAAGAGAAAGCTGCCTTTTTTTTTCTTCTCCCAAAAGTCCTTTTTGAGAATGAATCAAAAGAGCAACTTTCAAAATATGCTTTGGGCTGATAAATATTTCAGCTATAGCTTTCTTTCTTTCTTTCTTTCTTTTTTTTTTTTTTAATTGAAGAATAAAACTTTATGTTTGGCAAGAAAACTATTCATTTCAATTCACTTGTTTTATAAATTCTAACCGCAGTTCTTCAAATCACCATTCATTTGTTTTCAGAATGAACACATAAAATGATGTGTATCTCACCGTCTTCGGCCTTACCTTCTTGGCCAGGGAGAGGAGAGGAAGAGCTGGTTATAAGCACTGTCGGGGAACTCACCGAGGTTGCAAACTCTGGATAAGTCACTCTTTTTTCCACGATGCATGGGGTTAAGTAGGAGGAAGGCAGAGTCCTAAAAGATCTTGACCCAGAGAATTAGATTCTACTTTGAATGCTTAGTAAGAAGGAAAATAAGGCTAATATCTTAAAAATTGTTTTGAAAATCATTAAAACAGAAGAGATATTCTAATGAATCTTCAAAGTAACCAAAAACCAATGGGCCCATACAATTCGTTCTCCATTAAATTAACCAGAACATTATATTTTCGAGGCTTTCCAAAAAACTCAAATGGCTGGGCGAAAATTAATAGTGAGATTCCTAAAGGACTTAGGTTGCTATTTTTGATTTAGAATTGGAAACAGAAAATATACTTGACAAAGTACACAAAATACGATGAGGGGGCTAGGGATTCATCAACACGTGTTTAACAAACAGTTTCCGAGGGCCTACATGTGCCAGGCCATGAGGCTGCAAGGGTGAGTAAGATAATGTCGATGCTCTCAGGTGGGGATGGAATAACTAATTTCAGGAGATGGTGCCTTTGGGTCCTTGTGCCATGGACAAGCTCATGGAGGTTTTTATTTTGCAATGAAATTATGACTACCTTCTCCTCTATCTTCACAGTGTTGCTATAGAAATGGATTTTTTTAAAGGCTATGAAATTGTCTTATAGAACACAAAGTAGGAAGGGCATTAATTGAAAGACAGACATAAACACCTCTCTCAGTATCTTTGTCCTCTATGTCGGGGTTCATGGCCACCCGGGCAGATGGTGCGTGTTGTAGAGAGCTGCCCTGTGCCCTGCAGGATGTTTACCATCTACCCGTGTGATGCCAGGAAGCACCCCCGACCCTGCCAATTGTGACAGTCAAAAATCTCTCGGGACATTTCCAAATGTACCCTGCAGAACAAAATTTCCCAAATAGCGAACCAGTGCTCGAAATCAACGGCTCTTGATCAGATTAAACTCTGGGAACAGACTTAAAATAAAAATAAAAACAGATACCTAAGCCCTACTTCAGGTATGCTGAGTCAGAATTTTTTGGTGTATAGCTGGGATAAACACATTTTTTAAACAGACAAAAAAAATATCCATAACTAGTTCTGATGCATAATCCTGGGTGTGAAGCACACATTAAAAGACAAAACAACACATCTTAAAAAGAATTCAGCCTTTAAGGCGATGGGGTAACTACGGCCTATGAAGCAAATATTCATATGTCTGGACTGGAGTCACTGTAATGGGGGTGAAGCCATCACTTAGCTAAGTTTTGAAAGATTATCTCCAACGAGAAACCCTGGTAAGGTGAATAAAGACATAGCTTTGGTGACTCAGGGATACTCCCAGAGGAAGCAACAATGTCTCCTGGCTTACTGCCTAAGCATAGATCCTACCTCTTTCTCTTCCCCAAATCCTAGATATTTTTTAGGTCCAGACCAGTCCTGCCTCCCAGAGCACCAAAGCCTTATAGGGATCTTGCTTAACTTTAAGACAGATTTTTCTTTTTCTTTTTTTTTTAGGGATCCTGTAGTGCAACTGGGCTCTTGAATCCTTACTTTTTATTCCATCTTTGGCTTTGAAAATCCTATTGGCATGATGCATTACTATTTTTCTCCTCTCTGCCACAAAGTCTACCATAGCATTAGGCAAAGATGTGTGTTGGTTTTTACACTGCTACTACTGATGACGAAGACAACAATAAGGAGAGATATTTATGGAGTGACTCCTACGTGTCACGCACTGTGGGTTGTGTTTTGCAAGCATCCCTTCACATAGTCCTCCAAATCCAAAGAAGTAGGTACTATTTCTATCACATTTATACAGAGGGGGAAACCGAGGCCTACAAGGGGTTAAAGTAACCTACCCCAAGTCATACAGCTCGTGAGTGGTAATCTTAGAAACGGAACCTGGGACTGTCTCACTACAAAGTCGATGCTTTCAGTATCTGCTTGCTTTAAAAGAACCAGTGCCTTAAAAATGAGAAGGAGCACCTTCTAGTAGAAGGAAGCTGTAGAGATTTAACTGACAAGCTCTGAGCTTTTGAAGTACCAAAGCACCATGGGAAACATATGGGCGTGAAGGTCAAACTGAGAAAGTTACGTGTTAATGATTCTTCGGTTTTTATTTTTTAGGGCCTAAGAAGTTGTTTTTGGATAAAGTTTGTCAATAGGACTTTTTTTTTTTTTTTTCCTACTTTCTGAGAAATCTGCTAGCGTATTCTTTAGAGACAGTGGCTAGAATCCCTTGGGGGATAAAGTGACCCATAGATAATGCTCATGATTCATGCCTAAATCTAAACTCAAATAGTCTGGATTATTAAAGACAAAGGTGGAGGAATTGTGTAGGTGGAGGGATCACGTAAAGCATGATTTTTCAATCTTTATACTATTTTATAAAGGATTATTTTATTTAATTTTACTTAATTACTTATTTTACTTTGACCAGAGAGGGACAAAGAGAGAGAGACAGAGAGAGAGAGAGAGAAAACACCATCAGGTCCAGGACTCAAACTGTGGTTGGCCATGTGGGAGTCCAGTGCCCTTAACCACCATGCCACCTGCCGGCCCCTCAATCTTTATACTATTGACATTAGAGCCAGATAATTTTTACTGGGTAAGAGGTGGCTGTCCCATGCTACATGCCTTCAACCCCCACAATTGTGACAACTAAAAAAATGTCTCCAGACATGTCTAAATGTTCTTAGTGGGGCAAAATCACCCCCCTGCCCCCGCCACCAGGAAAACACCAATCTAAAACTCCCCAAACCAACGAAGTACCTCATAACTGAATCTTTTTCCTTTAAAAGGGTGGTTTCCTAGGCGAAAGAATACATTTTCTGAACAAAAGGGTGTGGTATTTCTCTTCCTTAAGAGGTGATACAGAGAATTTCACTAGAAAACAATTCATGAATTTAACTTTGCTTACCTTACATTTTATTTGCTCTTTTCTAAAAATTCTTTTTCGACACGAGTAATGAGAGGGGCTCTCGTATCCCACGTGGCACACAGATCTGGTGATTAATAATACCCTCATCCCAGGCAAGACCTGGAGCTTTGTTGGTATAACTGACTTCAATCCAGGGATGGTCGGAGTGAAAACTTCTGCCAGAGGCAGTCAAGGCAACCCAATATGGCAAGTGACACTACCATTGTGAGCCTTTTGATTCGGGAATATTCATAATGGAGGCAAATCACCAGACGCCATTAACTGGAGTTTTAGTCAGCTCTGCAGGAGTTTAGCAGAAGAACAGGCGGTTGTTAACTGTTTTCTTCTGAACTGGGAATTTGGAATGAATGAAGTATTTAAGCAGAGCCTTCTTTTCAAGTTTTTGGACCAACAAAAATAGCTTGCAGCCTCCTGATAGAAGGAATGACTTCTTTCTCTCTCTCTCTTTCTTTCTCTTCCTTCCTTCCTTCCTTCCTTCCTTCCTTCCTTCCTTCCTTCCTTCCTTCCTTCCTTTTCTTTCTTTCTTTTTTTAAATCAAGGTCTGGATGGAGTTATAAAAAAAGAAAAGAGAAGCAAGCTAGGTGGAGCAGGGCGGAAATCCGTATTGCGGATCTAACATGCTACTCCAGTGCCTTCCCTTGGCTTTGAGAGGAGCTCTTCTGGGGATAGACAGTGACGGAGGGGAAGAGAGTCTCGGGATCTCACAAGCTTTTCCCATCATTGCATGAAGTCCCCCAGACACAATGGACTTTGGAGACCGGCATGGACTCCCACACTAACCCCAAGAGGACAAATGGCCGTCTTTAGCAATCATTTCAACCACGCCTACGCTCGAGTTGTCATTGCTGCTACATCGCACTCAGCACGTTTCTGTGGTGGTGAAGGCGCGGAGCGAAGGGGGCCTCAGAGAAGAAGGGTGACCTTGCACACATCTGGCGGTAACCTCCTCTCTGGTTCATTCTGATCACAGGCTCACAAAGGGGGATAATTTTGCCCACAAAGGAAAATTTGGTCATGTCTCAAAACTTCTTTGCTGTCACACTGAAGGCGACTCACACCCTTCGGCATCATCTGGCACCACGACAGACTCACCTGGCTTCGAATGTCAGTAGCACAAGGGGGAGAGACTGTGTTCTCTAGATGAGGGTTTGGGTTTTTGGGGTTTTTTTTAAGTTTTCTTTTTAAAATAATAATTTAATTTTATTATTCTTCAATTTGACCAGAGAAAGACAGAGAGATAGAAAGAGGAAAGTGAGAAAGCAAGCCACCGGTCCAGGACTTCAACTGTAGTCAGCCACGTGGGAGTCCAGCACCTCAGCCACCATGCCAGGTGTTTTTAAAGCTGCGGGCTGTGGGCCAGCAGGTGGTGTGGTGGTTAAGGCACTGGATTCCCACATGGCCAACTATGGTCTGAATCCCAGACCGGGTGGCTCTGAAAATCATGCCGGGCACGTGTACGTAGGTGCCCAAAATTATGAGAGGAGAATGGAGGAGAAGGGACTGCGGCATGGCTAGCCCCTCACTTTCCCTCTCTCTGTCTCTCTCTGTGCGTGCATATGCCCTATAGCAAAAAAACAAAACACCAAGGGCCGCAACCCATTACTGTACAGTGCAATCATTTTACTCATTACTGCCAACCTTTCTGAAAGATGGAATAAAAAGTAGCAGGCCAGATCAGAGGTAGTGAAGGTAAATACTGTTCCATAAACTTTCATTTTGTGTATGTATGTGTGTACCTACATGCGTGCATGCTTCTTACTGTGAGTCAGGGGCTGGTCTTGCCCAGTACTTCTCACACTTCGGTGTGCATTTAAACCATCAGCAGATCCCATTCAAGTGCAGATTCTGATGCACTCGATTGGGCTGTTACTAACTCCCGGGTGATGCTGATGGCAAGGCTCTTGGATCACACTTCCAATAACGAGAACGTATGAATGATATTGTAAACTCATTAGTTTAAAAAAAAAAAAAAAGAGAGAGAGCTAGTGGCTATGACTCCAGGTATTTAAAAATAGTGAAATCTTTTTTTTTTTTTTTTTTTGAGAGGTTTTTGCTATAGGGCGCGTGTGCTTGCCAGACAGACAGAGAGAGAGAGAGACAGAGAGACAGAAAGTGAGAAATCACCCCCCTGAGGGGATGGCCACGCCGCAATCCCTTCTCCTCCATTCTCCTCTCGGGATCTTGGACACACATGCACATGCACCCGGCATGAGTTTTAAGCCACCGGGTCCAGGACGGGAACTGCGGTCGACTATGTGGGAGTCCAGCGACATAGCCATTACGCTAACTACAAATAGTGAAATCTTCTGATAGTCGCTTATACAGAGTCTGGCAGCGTGAGAAACAGTTAACACTTACTGGTTAATATGGGAATTACAGGACTAGCAGATGGCGTCATGGTTATATTGCCATACTCTCACATGGCTGACTGCGGTTTGAGTCCCACACCCAGAGGCTTGAAATCACGCCAGGTGCGTGTGCGTGTGTGCCCAAGACCCCAAGAGGAAAATAGAAGAGAAGGGATTGTGGAGTAGCCATCCCCTCAAGGGATGATTTCTTGCTTTCTGTCTCTCTGGTGAGGACACATGCTGTATAGCGAAAATCTCTCATTCATAAACAAACAAAAAAATAAATAGAATTATGTGTGGATTTAGTATTATGTGATAATACTTGTTCCACAAAATGTGCCTTGGTTACTCTGCATGGTGTGTGTGTGCACGTGTGTGTGCATATCCCTATGTACACATGCGTAGTGTGTTTGAGAGTCTGTCATTTACTGCCTCCTTGTCATAGTCTGCCATAAGGAACAACAACAACAAAAAAACCTTTCTAGGACACAAAAGTATTGTGTGGGTCATGTTAACAAGAATACTGTGACCTTAACTTAATAGAGCAATCAGCCTGGCTTCTTACAATGATTAATGGAACATTCTCCTCTGGAAAAGAAAACAAATTAACTGTCTTCACCAAATGTCTCCTGGAACACCGAAAGCTGTTCCTATAAAGACACTTAGCAAAACTCTTCATTGCACACAAGCTCCAGAGAAAATTCCAGACTGGTTTGATAGAAGGTTTGCTCAAAAGAAAATGAGATCTATTTCCCCGAATGCCTTTGGAAGGATGTAGTTCGATGAGAAAAGAACTATTTGAAGATATGCTACTAAAATGCAAATACATGGGGATGATACTGAAAAAAAAAAACCCACTGAATTTTTCAGGGGTAATAACATTAACCATTTTACATGATTAATCCAAATGTAGTAATGACCCCTTATCTTTTCTGAATGCAGGATTGCTGACACCTCAAACCACCCAGATATGCTGAGTAGCATTTTCACGTCCGTGTAGAATAAAAATCTGTTCCCATACCTGTGACTCCAACAGCAGAGTAATGAATCATGACCACCTACTTAACACTGTGAAGGCCACGGGGTAAAAGAGGATTCATATTTGAATAAGAAATTTGTCGCAACAGGGCATCTGAGGCATTAAAACATGTTTGCCATTCTTTCCTTTCCTAATAGAGCTTGCTTCTATCATCCTACAGACAAAAACTACTATTAGAGCTTCATTCCTTTGACTAAGTATTTTGCTAACATTGCAAATATCCCTATAAGGACAGCACTTTAGTCTGCTTAATAAAAGAAATATCAAGTCTGTTAAGAGCAGATTTAGATGGTGGGAGGTAGGGAGAGCATGAAGACATTGGGTCTTTCAGTGGCACTGGAAGGTAGCAGTCATGAAAATGAATTTAGATTGTTATATAATTGCAGTTTGGAAAGATACTGAAGCTCACTCCTGAGAATCCAATCACAGCTTAGAAATGGGCTGGATACACTGTTTCCCTTAGCTAAGGAAAATTCACTGAACTACCTAACAAAATATACAGGTTGAGAATCCCTAATCTAAAAATCCAAAATCTGAAACATTTTGAACACCAACATGATACCACAAGTGGAAAATTGCAAACTTGACCCCATGTAATGGGTCGCAGTCAGACAACTACCATACAAAAACAGACTGTATAGAATTACCTTCAGACTCTAAGCATGAGATACATAGACTGATAAATAAATAAATTTTGTGTTTAGACTTGGCCTAGTCTCAAGATACGTCATTATATTAATATAGATGCAAATATTCCAAAATAAAAATATATCTGTAATTCAAAACACTTCTGTTCCCAAGCATTTTGTTCAGGTTTTTTTTTTTCCCCCTTTTGCCACACAGTGTGTGTGCTTACCCAAGAGAGACAGTGAGAGAGAGAGTGAGGAATCACTGGCCGGCAATACCTTTGCTTTCATTCTCCTTCTGGGATTTTAGGCACACATGTGCACACACTAGGTGTGATTTTCAAGCTGCTGGGTCTAGGACTTGAACTGTTGTCGACCATGTTGGAGTCTAGCCGCCTTAACCAACACACCACCTGCTGGCTCCTATACTTCTGTATATAACAGGTAATGTTACCTGTTAGGTTAAGAGGCACAGGCCATCCAGTTCTCATTTTCCCCTGAATTTGTGTTCAGTATTTCTGTTCTTCTGGGGAGGTAACACTTCTCTGAAGCTTTAATGCATGACCTGGGACTTGATTTAACTGTCAGAATCTACAATACCTTGAGGCTCAAAATGAGGTTAAAAAAAAAAAATCAACTGTCTCTCTCCTGTTATGCCTTTTCTGGTAAGTTTTTGAATTTGTTTTCCAGCCCTAGCATATATAATCACACCGATTCCTAAAGATAGCCTCATAATTGAGGATGATAGAGATGAGGTTACAGTTCAATTAAAATTTGATCTAAAGAGTATCGAAAAGCTCAGCTTCAGGCTGATTTGGAGGGCTTAATTTCAGATTGATAACCTCAGGGAAAATCCCAGCAGAATTAACAAAGGAACCTTCCTCCGTGGCTATGTGTGTGGGTCAAAGTCACTAGACTGAGACATCACCAAAGCATTTATCATCATACAAAAGATACTGGACCACGAACTTCAGATTTACCCAGCCAGCTCAGACATCTGTGCTTGCCACATGTAATAAAATCCCTCTAGCCCTTTACATGGCCAACTGGTACGCTAGCCTCCGTGGCTTTCTTTCAGTGTAGCTTTTTTTTTTTTTTTTTTTTTTATAGCTTCAGAATTCTCCCTTCATACAGAGAACAGCTTTAAAAAAACCCTGGTTGAATTCTGCTAAGTTACTAATTATGTTTAAAAGAACTACTTGGTTGAATTCAGCTTGATTTTTTTTTTCCCCCTCAAAAAAATCACTTCTATCTTTAGATAGTAATAAACTCCCCCGGTCTGCAGAACAATTGGCGCGGCAGTCCCTTTTACAAGTCAGGATCATGAAAAAAAGGGCCAGTGCTGGTTAGAAAGAAATTCGAGGGCATCACAGCCCTGCCCAGCATGTGTGGCCCTGGTTTGCACAGATCAGCTGTAAGGGCTCTTTTGGGGACGAGTGGGAAATTTGAAAACAGTGTAGTGAATATTTATTGGTATGGAAAATAGAGATCATTAACTTAAAAAGGCAATTTTTTGCTTTTTGTGTATTCATTTTGAAAAAAATCCCATATCCATATATATAT
>NW_006160083.1:2860036-2865103 GCF_000334495.1 Tupaia belangeri chinensis | reverse complement strand
TATATATATATATATGTGGGCATAGAAAAAGATCTCAAAGAATAAACACTCAGGTTATATCTCTGGATGTTGGGGACATTTTAGTTTTCATATTTCTGCTTAGCCATATTTTCTAAATGTCTATAATGTACATAAATGGTAAAAAGTATCAACCACTTCTTCCTTCTGTAACAGCCCCACTCCAGACCTTGAAATCTTAGGTACCTCTCTTGATGATCAACCAAAAGAAATTCCCGAAGTTCAGAAGGTCATTTCTGATTTATGTGCCAATGTACTGTGGTTTGCTGAGGGGGTAGGGTTATTAGGTTCATGTCAAAAATCACTTGAAGGAACAGTAGCTCTATGAGATGATGATGATGATTAAAGAGCTGTTGAGTTTTTAACTATACTGCTCTACATTCGTTCTGTTATTTGGTCCCTATAACAACTGTAAGAAGCCTGTTTCCTTACGGGTGGGGAAATCGAGGCTCAGAGAGACTATATAATTTACCTGCGGTTAGATAGCTTGGAAGTGGCAAAACCAGGGTTCCTACTCCTGTCTGACTTACTTCAAAGCCCCACTGGTAAACGTCACTGTTCTGCCTATTTCAGAAATTCATTTTACTAACAGTAAAAAGGTAGCAGGCTGCTGTGTGTTCATCTAGCAATTCCAAGCAGTTGTGATTAATGCCTTAAAGTGACAGCAAGACTTGCACAGCACCTTAGCACAAACGCGGAGTTTTGTTTAGTAACGGTAATAATAATCATTTAAAAAGCCGTCTGGGAAAAGCAGTTTCATTTCAATGATGAGGATGAGGATGGTGGTGATGAAGATGATGGCTAACACTTACCAAGTGCTTCCTCAGAGCCCGATGCTGTGGATGCATACAGCATTTCACCCTCCTAACAACTCCAGGAGGAAGGTTCTGTTTATTATCCTCCCTGTTATGTAGATGAATCAGCTGAGGCATTCCGAGATTAAGTACCTTGTCCAAGGTCACCGAGACCGGAAAGGATCAGGTCCAAAGGCCCCAGAGGGGAGACCCAGGATCACTACACAATTACTTCCATTCAGGGCACTCAAGGCTGCTTATTGCTTACAGAGGAGATAACTTACTGTCTCAGTCTAGGATGCCATATGCCTGATTTTCTTCAGTCAGCCCCTAGGACGGCAGCCTACTGCACTGGGGCATGCTGCGCACCTCGCCGCACTTCGTGAGTATGGAGGCAGTCTCCCTCACCGGAACGGGTGATCTATGCATGGGTACAACATAAATGCTCTCCTGGTAGCCTATTCTTGGGTACTTCCTCCAGTGGGATGACTCTGACTTTGATTGATAGAAGTTCACATGATGGCACTTTTGTAATTTAATAAGGCTATTAAAATAAGGTTATCTATGGGTTTCCTATATAAACACAGCAAATACATTTTAATAGGCAGGGGTTTCAGTTTGCAAATGACCCCTTTAAAGGGGAATATTCACACTCAATTATTGTGCTGCCGAAGAAAGTGGGCAAGTATATGATTTGACAATGGAACAGCAAATTAAACTCCTCGCCAGGCTGAGAATACTGAGCAGCAGTCCCATCCGAGTCTGACCGCACTGCCTGATTAAGTTCTTACGAGGTGGTTTGGTAAGGGGCCCTCTCCTGATCTGATAACTGCCACGGAGAAGCCAAATGCAGAGTCAATCTGCAAATACCTAATCCTCCAGAAGGCAGATTAAGTGTATAATTGACCTATATAATCCATGTATCATCTCCAGTCAAATGTTCCCTAGGCCCGGTTCACAGCGACACGGGCCTGAAGCAAGCCAGCATGGATGCAACGTTATTACCACCGACGTGGATTCCGTCCAAGTTCGAGATGGCTTTTTAATCACTCATCTCCGAGCCTGTGAGGTTTAAGCAGATGAATTCACCCTAAGCACATCTCTTTTAATCCCGATTTTCTTCTCAGCCTGTGTCTTCAAGAAGTACAAGGAGGAAAGAAAATAAATTAATTTTTGTTTAGACCTTCAAATCTTAGGTGCGTCTCTTGATGATCTGATCTCTAATTTCAAAAAGCATGTTTTTGTTTTGGGAAAGATGCTGAATTAATCACGAGAGATGGGGGAAAAGCCATCTGCATGATTTATGGACACTCCAACTTCAGATCACCGCCTTCGAGTTATTTCTTGAGCCTGTGCTTTCCTCCTTAGCAGCTGCTTTAGGAATACGGAGATTATTTCATATCCATGTTTTATATTTTCTTTAAACGTCAACAATAATTTTCAAGGAGGCCAAGCTTCCACTTCAGTCTTACAGGAATCTGATATTCTTTTAAAAATTCAGCATTTCCAATGTAATTTAAATTCATTGTTATTTGTACATATTGAAATATTCTCTTGCTTTAAATCTCTAAATATTCTCTCTCAAAATATTATAAGTATATTATAATATTTGGCAGCAACTGAAAACTATACACAATTGTGCTACATTTTTTAGAAGAAAAATGACAAAAAATGCAAATAAAAGAATATACTGCTGCACATCTGAAATATTATGGGAAACAGTATGAAGATTTCTTTTTCCGATCAGCACTTTATTTTGGACAAGATAATTTTTTTTTTCTTAGGTGCATTATCAAAAATGTTGTCTTTTACAGAAAAAACTACATAAATCACTTGTATTAATAAATGGGAGAATTTTAACCACACACACAAAAAAATGACCTGGTTAGGTATCATTATGTCCAAATGTATTTCTCCAGTAAACCTAGAGAATGTTTGGTTTAAAAAAAGAAAATTTGGTGAAGATGAATTTGGAAAGCCTGTTCTCAAGTTACATAATAAAATAGATAGAAATGCAGAACATCAAATATAGAGCCCCAAATGCTATGCTGATAATCTCCCACAAGCACCCACTTCAGCCAAAAGTATAGTGACGAAGCAGAGAGAAAAACCAGCTCAGAGAGCACCAAGTAGGGGCCTAGTCAAGACAGAAAATACAGCATTAAATGACCAGCTATTAATCTAGATAGTCTCAGGTACAAGCACACACTAAAGCCATCCAGCCTTTTCTACAAGGGCATACTCAAGAGGGGAAGAAAACAATACGAACATATAAAAAAAGCCCAAATAGCAAGAACTTAAAGGACTTATCAGGTAAATAAAACTGAGACTTGAAACATTGCTAAAAACACAACAGGAACTCTTAGAACATGCCTCTGAATGACAGATGCCAGCAGGCACTGAAAACCAGAGAATGTCTCAACAGTCAGAATCAACAACCCCCAAACAGCAAACAATCTCAGAGATATATATCTTTTTCTTCATTCAAAATGTTAATTTGCTATTATTCATTTTTGCCATTTATCAAAATGCAACAATTTGGAAGAGAAATCTCCCAGATCAACAAGTCGTTCTCAATAGACTTCTGCCAATTGTTTAGAAACCTGCCCCAGGACTATGGTCTTAAGGGATGGAGTTAAAAGAATAATTTCATTGCAGCAAGAGATTTAGGGTAGCAGTGTTCACAGACACTCCCGCCTTGATGTTCCTGTTCCCTTATTTAGCCCAGTGGACGTGAGAGTCTTGCAGGGCATAAATGCAAAAACAAATAAATAAACACCATGCTTAAGGAAACAGAAGCCTCAAATAATCAAACATGTTGGTAATCTGATGTTTTGCTGCTAGATTATAGAAAAACAGTAAGTACTGAATTAAATGATTGAGACTGCATGGTAATGAAGCTTTTTGAGAAGCTCTTGGTTTTTTAAATGACAAATGTCTTAAATCCATGACAGATTCAGTAACTTTTTCTGTACTACATTAGTTAGGTTGCCTAGCACCAATATTCTGTAAATTAGAGGATCAGGTTATTTGGAAAGTAAGAGAGTAAATGGCAAAATAATTCATTAGGTATAAAAAAGCTACTGATTTTTTTTCCCCCTATAGAGCAGGGAGTAATGAGTAGTGACTGGTTATAATGGTTAAGTGCTTAAAATCAGATACTCTGGAGGGTACAACCAGGATCCATTGGGAAACAAAATGGGAACAATGACATGACACTAAATTTTGGGGGTTCCCACAATGCTACCCATTCCATTTTACTCTGTCTAGTCAGTGAAATTCAGCAAGGCTCGAGGGAGACTTGTGAATTTTTGAATGGCCCTGAAAGTAACTTGCTTTTTGAAAAACATATTCTTAGTGACACTTCTTTTTCACTATTAATACACATTAAAGGCTGGAGGGCTTGAATATGCCTGCATTCTTCAACACTCAAGCTAAGTCCAGTGTTACCATCTGTGCTAGCCAAGGCTGCACTCTGACTTTTCAAATGAAGATCCCACCGCGCTTTCCCTTTTTAAGGGTCCCAGGAGTGACAATTTGCCCTGTTGCCTTCGATCAAGCTAACCTAAAAAATATTTTTTCCTCGCACTTCTAATTAAGAAAAAAAGAAAGAGGGAAGGATGGATTAATCATTAATGAAGTGACAGGTTGAACTGCAGATTAAACATCAAATATAATACTAGCTGTTTTTAAGTTTTAGAATATGGGGTTATTCAAGCACACATTCACACAGGAACACACGCTCACATGGGAACACACGCACACACACGGGCCACACAAAACTGAGAATCAGAAGATACTGATCAAAGAAAAAAAAAAAGGCAACCTAGGCATTGAAAAGAACAATCCACAGGCTTCTGGAAAATTTGTGGTTTGGAATTTAATTCAGTGGAGATGGGCAGAGTGTCCACACTCCTAACTGTAGACCCAAGGGTGCTGCCTGTCTGTTTTCAATGCCTATTGGATGGGTGACGGTGCCTCCGACATTCTAGGCTCGGTACTTTCATAAAGGCACGCATGCAGAGAAGGGAGAGGACCCGCTGGTGAGCTTTATGCATGTATGAGGCATTCTCAGTGGATGTGGGTCATGCTAGAAGATGTACACAGGAAGATTATTTGATTCTAATTCATGCCACTTGATATAATGTGATAAAACATTTGACATGAGAGATAAGTTCCATTTTAATCCGAGAGAGGACGGGTGGGAATTAAGAAGTAAGCAGGGTTTTGTCAAAGAAAGGTGATGCAGGGAAAG
>NW_006160083.1:2810784-2860025 GCF_000334495.1 Tupaia belangeri chinensis | reverse complement strand
CAGAAAGGGATGATTGGAGAATTAAAAAAAAAAAGAGAGAGAGAGAAGAAAAAAAAGAAAAGAGTCTTTCAACACACGAGGAAAGCAAATGAGCTGGAAGACAAAGCGTATAAAAGTCAGAAGCTGCAGAATCTGAAAGCAGTGCCAACAATGAGATCACTTAGCTATGGAACAAAAACACACACACACACAAACTCAATGTAAATTGCTGAACACAGTCACAAAAAAATATAGAAACACAGGTTCCACACTAGACCAAAACATTAATGTTCGGGCTGGCGCTAAAAATACGGAAACCTGGACAGGAGGAGCTCACGTTTCACAAGACAGAAGTAGGCTGCACAATTAGAGCCACATGGAGACAAGGACGTCAGCTTCCATGCACTCTGGCCGGCCGGGTCTACACTGGCAAATTTGCTGGAAGCATAAAGAAAAATATCTGACTAAATTAGGTAGCTCCATCTGCTTTGGTCTGAAAGAGACAGGCAATTTGAGACCAAAGCAGATTCCTTTTTTAAAAAACCTTTTTGCCTCAGTGGCTTGCTTTGCGATGCAGATGTAGTCACAGTGGAAATAAGAATGCTTGGAAACTATGAACCCTCGGAAATCTGGATTTTCTGAAGTTTGGTCTGAGTCTGGTAGGCAATGCACCTGCTCTTTGTACCACCTGCTTCTTTTCATACATTTTCAGGAGAGTGGGTGGATGGAAGAACCACCATTTAGAACCGCAACTGACCAAGCAGCTCTAACTTAACTGTTTGCCAAATTTCAGGGCTAAGGATTTCTAGTTTTCCAGAAATGGAATCGTTTTGCTTTGATAACAATGCGACATTTTACTGCACATCTGCACGTCACAGCTGGTGTTAGGGAGGTACCGCCCCCAGGAGGGGGAGTTGGCCTCAGCTTGCCGATGAGAACATCTCCCTAAGTGAGGCCAGATTGCAAGGAGGAAAACCATGACCAAGAAAGGTCTTTTTGCCAGTTAGAGAAAGCTGCCTCACAAGCTTCGTGCAGGAGCGAGCCTGCTTGCTGAGAGGCTGCGAGCCGTCCTGCGTATCACACAGACTGGGACTGAGACACTGCCACACCAGAGTGGGTTTGGAAACAGACACGACGGATAAGAGCCTAAGGGAGAGGAAAAGATTTTGTCTGAATCAGGACCAATCCATTTTCTCAAAATGTGACTTATCCTCCTGTCTCTTATTTTGTCACATTTTGGAGGGTCTCCTCCTTGGTCTTCAAGGAGGAGAAGGCATTTACTTACATCAAATAACCTTTCTATATACATCTCCTCATTGACCTTATCACGCAGGACATCCTGAGAGTGGCGTACGAAAGTCACGTAGGCGTCGGCCACATCCATGCCAGGTTTCTGCAAAGAAACAGGAAGACATGAAAATGGAATTTTCAGACAGGGATTCTTTCTTGATTACCCATTCATCTTTACTCTCCCGTGGCTCCCAGACACCCCTCATTGTTTTGGCTGGACCACCTCTGTAGCCACTACGGCTGCCTACAGCTTCTGCTCATAAGAATTAATATAAGAACCTCCTGTTCTTTCCAGAAATCAAGTAGGGCTGAAAAGGGTGTTGAGATTGTAAGGCCTGACAGATATTTTCTTACTATTAATTTCTCTTTGGCAAATGTCTAATGGAGCAATCCTCACTGAATAACCATGAGATGTTCTCTGGCTTTCATTTGGACTGAAATCCCCATTAGAGAATACCCAAACATTACCTTCCACTATCTGTCCTTAAACACTATTACAGTAGAAAGGTGACTGCCTTATCTCTCCTTATCTCCCCTCCACCTTAAAAAAAACAAAACAAAACAAAACAAAAGAAAGAAAAAGTACTAAGTACAGAAATCATGTTTCAATCTATACTCCCATTTTGCGGGTGTTCTTTGACCTGAATATATATAGTGAGTATTAGATTAGTTGACTCAAAAGAGACATTTAACCATTTGTCCTTGTTTTCTGGTGTAGCCTTAGAGTCCAAGGATAAAAAAAAAAAAAAAAAAAGGGGGGGGGGTTGGGGGAAAGAGAAGGATTAGATTTTTAAATAAATCAGATTTTCTGGAAAGGTAACCAGGTGGTTCATTCAGTAGTTAGGAAATGATTTATTGTAAGAAAGTTAAAAAAAAATAAAAATAAAAACTCCGAACACATGCTGCTTGAGATGTCGCAATCAAAGTTATCTCCAAAGAAACCTATTAAAACACTGTAATATGGGTCATTAGGAAGCTGCCACAAACCCCTTACATTTCTACAGTAGATATGTATGTTTGCTAATAACTAAAAAGATTAGTTTTCATTACTGTGATTTACCTTAGATCACAAAGTATCATTTCTCTACAAGACGTGACTGTCAGGCACTGCAAATTGAAGTTAGTTAACACTTCTGTGTAATTTCCAGGGTGAAAATGAGGAAGGTTTGGAAACAGTAGGACTGTATTTTTTTTTTCCCTGATACAAAGCAAACAATTATCAAGCAAAGGGCCAATGCTTGGCCCCTGGGATGCTAGTAACATTTCTTAACACCTGCTGAAACAATGACAAGGTATTAATTTGAAAAACAATGAGGACAACCCAAAGCCACAGTAGTCAAGTGTTACACTTTCAAGCAATTTTCAGCGAATAGATTGAGCCGGTTTCATAATGGTCCTATAATTGTTGCAGTTTTATGATAGGAAAGGAGAGAGGTTCTCCAATGAGCTGTAAGTGATAGCTATCAGCTCTAAACTGGCACCTCTCTCTCCTCTCCCTTTGGCAGCCTCACATCAAAGGGCATTCTCAGGAGGAATGGGGACCCCTACCTGGGGCACTTGAGAAACTTATTATTACTGTTTCCACTTCTTCCCTGGTGACGCTAGTGGCAGACAGAGCTTTTTCCTGGATACACGTAGCCATCTTAGAGCTGAGATCCAAAGCCAAGTTCAGTAGACCATCAGCATGGTTAGAAACAGGGCTTCACAATGCTGGGCATATCCATCTCCTCTTCACTAGACTTTCCTGCCCCTAAAGGGGCATTTTATTAAATTTTAAAAATGAATTCCCCGCCCCCCCTCCCAGGGGAGGTTGGTCACACTGCAATCCCTTCACCATTCTCTTCTCAAGATTTTGGGTATGCATGCACATGTGTGATTTTCAAGCTGCTGGGTCCAAGATTCAAACCACAGGTGGCCATATGGGAGTTCAGTACCTTAACCACCATGCCACCTGCTGATCTACCCCTGCCCCAAACAACAACAACAACAAAACAAAAAACAAAACTGATTTTTAAAGAAAATCAGGGTGGTTTATCTCACCCAGGCACTTAGGAAACTTCACAATTCTATCTTTTGATCTTGTTTTTCTTCATGGTACTTACACATAAGTGACACTGTAGTATATATTTGTATGTTTGTTTTCTGCCTTTCTTCTCCCAAGTAAGCGCATGTTCCATGAATACAGGAACTCCGTCTAGTCCATTCTTTTATTGTATCCCGCCCACAGAATGGCACCTGATACCCTGATACATAGCAGGTCCTCAGTAAACGTTTGTTAAATGAACAAATCCATGAATAAATGAGTAAATTCCCCCATAATCTCTCTCTCTCTCTCTCTCTTTTTTTTTTTTTTGAGAGAGATTTTTGCTATAGGGCACATGAGTTTACCAGAGAGACAGAGAGAGACAGAGAGACAGAAAGTGAGAAATCACCATGGGGCGGGGGAGCGGGTAGTCATATTGCAATCCCTTTTCCTCTGTTCTCTCAGGATTTTGTCCACACATGCACACAAGCCCGACATGAGTTTTAAGTCACTGGGTCTGGAACTCAAACCACGGTCGACTACATGAGAGCCCAGTGATGTAAACATTGTGCCGTCTGCTGGTTCAACTCCATAGCCTCCTTTTAAAGGCTTAGTCGCACTGCATAAACCCACCGCAAATTGGACTTGGACAAATCATTTAAATTTCTCGGGACCTTAGTCATGTCAGCTGTAAATTGGATTAACAGCTATTTTCCTATTTCCATTTAAGAATTGTTATGATCATTAGCTAAAATAGTGTCTGTGAAATGCTTTGACAGTCATAAACTACAACACAAATGTGAGCCACTGGTTTTTTTTTTAATTCCTTACAGTACTACTGGGTTGTTGAAAAAGTCATGACACATTTTTGCATAGAGAAACAGAAAAACTATGTCATGACTTTTCCAACGACCTGGATATGTCACACTATATAGCCTTACCTACCTTCAGAATCTCCTTAAGAACCAAGAAGAAAAAGGGGCCTCACAGGAGCAAATATCAAAATAAGAATGATAGTCTCTGCATGAAAATGTGTAGTTGTCTCATGATAGAGTCCTCAGGCCCCACTCCCAAACATCTTTTCAAACTCGTTTCACATTCCATTCCAAGTCTGGTTTGCCTCTCTGGATGGGCTAGGGCTGAGAAAGAGGGGCACTGTGTGGAACGTGTGCTGGTAAGAGACAGCAGCCACGTTTTCTGCTGTGCTGAACACGAGAACCAAAGCTACCAAGCTGCAGCACCCACCACTGGGGTCTGGGACTACTAGGGGCAGGGACAAGCTGCCCTCTGTACCTAGGGCAGCCCTGTGGAAAATGGGTCACTATGAAGCTACTGTGAAAAGACACAGTCACAGTGGTAACCCTGGACTATCGAGAGAAGATTAAGTTACGATCAGTACCTTATTTAAAACACGGAGGATGAGAGGGCAGGGAGGATGCCTAATGCATTTTAAGTGGGTTTCCAATCAAAGCAATTAAGATATGTGTTGACAGACACATAGGCTAACCTGTAGTTATAAAAGTACACTTGACTGGGCCAACTGGCGGCACGGTGGTGAAGCTGGAGTCTGCGTGGCTGACCGTGCAGTTTGAATCCCAGACCCCATGGTTTGCAAAACACACCTGGCATGTATGTGTGTGCCTAAAATCCCAAGAGGAGAATGAAGAGAAAGGACTGTTTTGTGGCCATTCCCCTAGGGGGTGATTTCTCACTTTTGCTCTCTCTTTCTCTCTGGCAGCAAATGTACACTATAGCAAAAAATGAAAAAACAAAAACAAGAACAAAACAAAACTTGACCGAACTGATGCTATTAGATAAATTAGAATTTATATAATATTACTACCTAACACGGTGGAATAAAATTTTAGGTGACGGGTTTTAATATCTCCCAATGATACCATCTACTTTAAATGTGGCTTGGATAGACTGACAGACTAATAATACATTTTAGAAAATATTTACACAAATAGAAATGTCAGCGTAGATAATCCTACCGACCTGCAGAAGACATGATCCTCTCTGTGGAGCCTCTCTGTGGTTTAGGAAAAATAGGATGCTTTAATCTTAGCGTTCCTTACCAGGATACGCTTGAGCTTGAGAAAAACAAACTTGCATTTTCAGCACACTAAAAGTGAACCCTGATTATGAATGCAAACCCGCTGCTCACGTGGCAGGGCTGAGTACTATGTCTAAGCAAAACAAAGGGACATACTTTGGGGATCATGCGATGTTTTAAATGACCAGTGACTATGTACTTCCCTCCATTAGGGTAGATATTAATCTTCAGGAAAGTTAAGACATTATTTTCCTGTGTAACATTTAAGAGACAAAATCTCTAAGGGAACTTAACTACTAGTCCCCCAATAAACCGATAAACTGTGCAAAAATCCTTACAGGGCAATACAAATGAACTGTTTTTAGGGCTAAAAATTACTTGAAAATTGATTTTGTCCCATAATTTTTTAAAAAGGTTTTTGCCATAGGGAACATGTGCTTTCCAGAGAGACAGAGACAGACGGAAACCAGGAAAATGAAAAATCACCCCCCACCCCAGGGGAAATGGTCACACCACAATCCCTTCTCTTCCATTCTCCTGGAATTTTGGGCATGCATGTGTATGTGTCTGGTGTGAGTTTTAAGCTACTGGATCTGGAACTCGAACCATGGTTGGCCATGTGGGAACCCAGCCCTTTAACTACTATGCCACCTGCTGACCCCTGTCCAATGGTTCTTAAGCCTGCCTGACTGTAAATCTAAAGAAATTGGGAGCTTTAAAAATATTGGTGACTAGGGCCAGTCCAAGGCCTAGTGGTTAATATTGCTGATTGCACATGGCCAACTGCACAGTTTGAGACTCAATGGGCACATGTGCTTGCGTGCTCAAAATCCTGAAAGGAGGGAGAAATAGAGGAGATGGGATTGTGGTGTGACCATGCCCCAAGGAGATGCTTTCTTGCTTTCCTCTGCTCCATGTCTCTCTCCAACAAGTGCACACACACTCTGGCAAAAATATAAACCAAAACCAAAAAGGTACTGATGTCTCGGTCTCACACCCAGAGGTGCTGTTTTTAACTTATTTGGCAATCCCAGGCATTAATGCTTGTCAAAGTCCCCAAAGCCCCCAGGTGTTTCTAACTGTAACCAAGGTCAAGAATCTTTGATTGGGTTGGCCCCCTAGTGCAGCAGTTAAGAGTTGTATGTTGACAGATGGATCCCATATGGCCAACCATGATTTGAATCCCAGCCCCAGAGGCTTGAAAAACATACCGGGCTGGGAACCAGCAGTTAGCGTAATGGCTATGTCGCTGGACTCCCACGTAGTCGACCGCGGTTCGCATCCCGGACCCGGTGGCTTAAATCTCACGCCGGGCGCGTGTGCGTGCGTGCCCAAGATCCCGAGAGGAGAATGGAGGAGAAGGGATTGCGGCGTGACCATCCCCCCTGGGGGGTGATTTCTCGCTTTCTGTCCCTATGTCTCTCTCTGTCTGTCTGGCGAGCGCATGCACCCTATAGCGAAAAACCTCTCCAAAACAAAAAACAAAAAAAACATACTGGGCACAAGAGCATTGTGTGCCCAGGATCCTGACAGATGGAGAAGGAGAGGAAAAAGAATTGCATGGTGACTGGACCCCACTGGGGGATTCTCTCTCTCTCTGTCTGGCAAGTGCACTTGCCCTCTAACAACCCCCACCCCCAAATAAATCTATGATTTAATCAACATTGCTTTCTAAATTTACTCCAATTATCAGAATCCTGTAAAAAGTTTTTGGGAAAAAAATACAAAGTCCAGGATCCACTTCAGAACTACTGAATCAGAATCTCTTCAGGCAAGGGGCTAGAAATCTGTATTAAAAACAAAAATGAAAATAATGAAGACAACAACAACAACAAAAAATATAACAAAAACAAACCAAAAATTCTGCTACATATTACTGCTATCCATTCTGGCTTGGGTGCCACTGACTTAATAGTGCTGGTAAACTGGCTCTTTAAAAGAAGCATCAAAACAAGATTAAAAAAACCCAAACACCCTAATTTGTGGTGGTTGCCACTTTCCCTGGTGTAAATACTCTCCTCAAGTCCAATTTTGAGATACCAATGTGCTCTGACTGCAGGCAGAATTGAAAAGAAATGCACACAATCAGCTTCGGGAGCCAGTACCACAGCACAGTAGGTACAGCCTCACCTGCTGCTTGCTTGTCAGGTAATCTGGGCAAGCTACTTAACCTCTCTGTGCCTCAGTTTCCTCAACTGTAAACAGAATAGGAAGATTACTCTCTGCATAGGGTTGTCTTCAGAGGGAAATGATTACTATTATTTACTATATATAAATATAGTAAATATATTTATAATACAATATTTATATATGATAAATATATATATAAATAGTGCACACATAGTACCTATGTATATTATGTACTATTATTTTCTATAAAGTTGTTATAATTAGTAAGATATCTATGCTATTGGGTTGTCAGAAAAGTCATGACGTATTTTTGCATAGGAAATCAGAAAAAACATGGCATGACTTTTCCGACAACCCAATTAGTAAGAGAGAATCCCCCAGTGGGGTCCAGTCACCATGCAATTCTTCTTCCTCCCTTTCTCCATTCTGTCAGGCTCCTGGGCACACATGCACCTGTGCCCAGTATTAGTTAGAAAAGTACAGGTCAATCAACTTAATTTTAAAGTTTAGCTTTGTCATAAGCCATTAATTACTGGTGAAATCATGTGCCGATCGTATTTTTCCTAATAATCTCTAAAATAATGACTCAAGTATCAAGGAAAAGATATTTGTCTATGCATTAACTAAAATCATCTTGTGGTATGGCAGAGTGTTTAAGTGCATTAGCGCAGATCTCTGTCCTGCCATTTGCCTGCTGTATGACTCTGGTCAAGGTAATCTCGTTGTGCCTCGGTTTCCTCATCTTTAGAGTGGAGCTTTCATGAAGATGAAGTGTAAAGAGTTTAGAATAATGCCTGGCACAGAGTGAGGGCTTTTATGAGGTTTGGGAGCAGCATTAGTTGTTGTTATTATGATTTATTGTATATCAGTGATAAAGGTATCATGTTTTTGGAATATGTTGCATCATCTTCTTCTTCCATAGAAATTTTTGCTGTAGAGCGCATGTGCTCGCCAGAGAGACAGAGACAGAAAGTGAGAAATCACCCCCTAGGGGGAATGGCCACACCACAATCCCTTCTCCTCCATTTTCTTAGGATTTTGAGCACATGTGTCTGGCATGAGTTTCAAGCCACTGGGTCTGGGACTCAAACGAGGTTGACTTCGTGGGAGCCCAGCGACGTAACCAATATGCCATCTGCTGGTTCCGCCTAATTTTCTTTTAAAGTTTGATACAGGGTATGTACAGTTGCCAGAGAGAGAGAGAGAGAGAGAGAGCGAGAGAGAGTGAGAGAGAGCGCAGAGGGGATGGACCACACTGCAATCTCTTCTCCATTCTCCTCTTGGGATTTCAGGCACACATGTGTATGCACTTGGCATGTTCCTCAAGTTGCCAGGTCCAGGACTGAAACTGTGCAGTTGGCCATGTAGGATCCAGCTGCCTTAACCACCATGCCACTGGTTGGCCCTGCATCATTTTCTTTGGGGTCCCTAGAGGGCAGATCTTTTGCTAATTCATTTTTGTTCTCTTATAGGCTAATGAGGCTTTTAATAGAGCATAATTCATCCACAAACACCAAATGATGAAAGAGCAGAGAACTTTTCGTACTGATAATAGCGTTCATTTTGCCCTCCATCTTTCTAATGAATCTAAACCAGGCTTGCAGGAGTTACTAGGTTGAACCGTATAAAACTGCTGACACTGGACTTTATTGACCTCTCTAAAACGTTAGCTTCCCACGGTTCAACCCAACAACCTCATGCTACAGATGATTTCTGGATCACATATCTCCAAGCAGTGGCACAGGGGTCATGCAACTAGACCCACATGGTGAAGGTCCTGTGTCTGTGTTCTGGGACCTTTCTGAGCACAGCAGGTGTGTGCCTGTGAACTGGGCTGGCTGAGCCTGGTTGGATCATGGTGTGAAAACTTTGTGGGGAATGTCTGTGTTTTTCCCCCTCTCTTGCTTGTGGAAGAAATAAATAAACAACAACAAAACAATTTCTCCGG
The DNA here is from genome assembly GCF_000334495.1 of Tupaia belangeri chinensis. Lineage (NCBI taxonomy): Eukaryota > Metazoa > Chordata > Mammalia > Scandentia > Tupaiidae > Tupaia > Tupaia belangeri. The sequence continues at coordinate 2,850,599 of NW_006160083.1, read as the reverse complement.
GTTATTTGGGCTTTGTCTCAGGTCACCTGTTCAAACTTTGCTGTTGAGATCTCCCTCTGCTTGAAGACAGCCCTCGGTAACCAGATCGTTGAGTTGGGAGCCCTAGAATTTTACCTTCTGACCAGTGGAAGCCCGGGCTGATGTCAGCAAATTCCTCCTCATTCCACCCTGCACCTCCACCACCACCACCTTCTCCTGTGCTGCGTATCTAAGGAGGGCCGGTGTTGCACACATGCCATTTAATTTGCACCGCAAGCCCACAGATGAGGCATTAATATTGCCATTGTAAAGATGGAGAGACAGGGCCAGAGAAGGAGTAGTTTGCTCCCTGTGAAGTGAAAGTTTATACTTTGGGGCTCAAGAAAGTAAATTACGAACTTCTTTCCTTGCTGCAGGTATGGAGCTTTTGCTATTCTCCATTATCAGGACTGTCTACGTGAAGGAGTCTGCGGTCCCTTGATGAGAAGCATTATATAAATTCAAAGCATAATTATTGATTGTACATTCTTTCATTAAACAAACAAAATGTATGCTAATGCTAAATTCACTCCAATTTTCCATTTTGTCTTCCTTTGAGAAATAAGCCAATAAACCATTACACACTTAGCTTCCTGGGGAAATGAATTTAAATGTTAATATAAATCCTTTTAGAAAAAAACAAATTTTAACAAATAAGTATTTGAACAAGGAGGGTACTTAACCACGTTCAGAATGAGAAACGTTCAGTACAAGACCCTTGGTGGCTGTTGAGATAAGCTCTCTAAATTTAATATTTTATAATAGACTCACACCTCTTTTGTTAGAAACAGAGAAACAGAATCATTTTCTTTTCTCCTTTATTGGAATATATTTAAATCTCTCCAATTTTATTTTGCTAATAGGCAGGGCAAAGTCTGCCTATAAATGTATCCTGATCTGTCACAGGTAATCCCACACTTTAGCTTTCCTGTGTAGTACTCAACCTCAATTTAAATGTAAATTTTGGGCAACTTGGAGTGCTTTATCTGTGAACTTAGAGGGCTCTCCTCATTAATGAGGCCTGCACTAATTGTAAGCAGTTTTGTAAGGTTTCTTTAAAACAATTGCAGTATTGACCCCAAAATGAACAAATTCAGATTTTATTTGTTTTTAAAAAATACCGGTACCCTTGTGCAAATTTCCAACCCACAGTTCTACTCCCAACACGTGTTTGCAGGAAGAAAGGTAAGCAGATTGCATTCGGTTTAAAAGGTTCCACAGAAACCAATGAAAATGAAACTGAAAGTGAACCGGGTTTACCCTCAAACAGGGCATTGCTTCCCAACAAAAGACACTATACTCCCTTCCATGAAAAGAATCCTACTGCAGAATAGTCTTGGCTTCCTTCTTTCTGGTGATCTAAGTCAGGAATACTCAGTTTAGCAACAACTAATAAAAACAGCACCATCAAAATTCCTGCAAAATCAAAGCAAAGTAAAGCAAAGCAAAACAAATCAAATCCAAACAACCAACCCACAAGTGATTTTCTAATACTCACAGGTACATCCACGTATTTGGAAGCTGCCTTCACCTAGAAAGGAAAGGAGAGGATGGGAGTGAGGCTGGTGTTTATGTTTAATTATTCACAGCTCAATTCTGTATCGCCATCAGTTAAAGCAATATGCTGGCACATGGAGCTGACCAGGAAAAACAAAAAGGTATTAAAAAATAAAATCTGTTTGCTATTTTTGCAAGCCATACCACTGCTTTGTGGAAAGAGAGAACACATGCACAATTTCACTGATTCAGATTCTGTTGGTGGTGTGGAAGTTTTGCATTTCCTCCTTCCCTTTAAAAAGGAGAAAAGGTGGCCAGTGGTAATGGTGTGGGTCATAGGGGTACCACTCTGTGATGTTGGAGGCCATGTGCGAAGGCTCTAGGTTCTCGTCCTGGGCTTACCTGAACGCACTGGGTACACCACTGGCTGTGCTTGTGATACTGGCTGCAGGGCTTGGTGAGGATCATGGTGTGAAGACCCTGCAAAGGGTGACTGTCTCTCTCTCTCTTATGGAAATAAACTTATAAGAAGGAAACAGAGAAAAATGACTCTAGCTAGACCTAAACTGATTAGTGGAGGGCTCTTTCAGTCTAGAAATACAGCTAAGACTGCTGCCATGTCTTGATGTCTCTTATCTTGGGTCTTCATGTAGTTCAGCTGCAGGCTGTCCTAACCAAGTCCTTCAGTTCTATTTTCATTAACTCAGATCTTTAAGAGTAGGGTGTGGGGGGTATCCTCAATCCTAAGGGAGATGGGTATCTGTGAGTGGGGGTACTGGAGCCTTCCAAAATGGTCCTAAGGCTGCTATTATGTCTCTGGTTTTAGGGCTAAGAAGCCCAGGCAAGAAGTGCAGGAAGTAGATATAAAATTTAATTACAGTTGTTGGGGAGGGACTGTGGTAGAGTGTAGTGTTTGAGCACAGAGTTTGGAATCAGACCTAGGTTTGAATCCCAGCTCTACCACTTACACACTGTGTGATCTTGGGTGAGTTATTTCATCTCTTTGAGCCTTGGTTGCTTTATCAAGTGAAAATACAAATAGTAGCTATTTCAGTGGGTTGATATAGGGGCGAATGTACCCAATGTCTTGGGATATAGTAAATGTGGAACTCATGGCAGCTACGATGACCAATTTATAAACAAATCTGAGTCAACTCTAGGTGTTGTGGGAAGTCAATTAACAGCTGGGCTTGAGGAATAAAACCTATGCAGTGTGTCTGATATGTGAAGTGTTGCATTTTGACTCAGGTCACACGTGTTCCTCTAGGCATGATGAAGACTACATATGGGGTCAGAGAGGGTGTCAGTTTGACCTGGAGTGACAAGGACTGTGATGCACATAAAACAGTGACAGTACCTCTTCCATCTCAGGTCGGCTTCCTTTTGCCTTTTGGCCATGACCAGTATTTGGAATCATAGCCTCCACCCAAATGTCTCTCAGAAAAGTATCCAGGGAAGTAATTTTTTTTCCTATTGTTCTGTTCTCAATGCTACATCTCAAATATCAACTCCCTAGAGAGAGCTGCTGGTGACCCAACAGGATAGGGTGGAAAGAGTTGAGATTCAGAGTCAACAGTTCTGTTAAGTGCCAGAACTAGGTGACCCAAAGGAAATTGCATCAAGTTCCTCAGCCTTGGTTTCTAGATGTCTAGAACAGGGTGAAAATCCTGTATATTCTGCAGGGCTGATAGCCTGATCAAGTGAGAAAATATGTGAGAAAGTGCCTTGAAAACTTTCAAAAGGGGGACCCACGTCGATTATTGAGAGAGCAATGCATTCTCTTCTTCAATCATTGCCAGAACTGAAGATGGCTTCTGGATCCTCCTGTTACTGATTCTCCTAGAACTGTACACTTTCTTTGCAGCACTGATTATAATTTCAATTCAGTGACTTTTTGTACAATGCCTGCCTCCCACAGGATGCCAGGTAAGCAAGGGCTCTATGGTTCTTACTCATGGCTCTCTCTCTAGTGACTTGCCTGGTACCTGGCTTAGAAAGAGAATGTGGAGAAAAGGTGCAGAGGGAAAGAATGAGTAAAAGGCTAGCAATCAGTTCTAGCTTCAGGATGGTTGAGAAAAGCAGAAGAAAGACCAGGTTGAGAAGCCACTACATTGGTCAGTCTCAAAACCAGCCTAATTGGATATAAAGCTGACTGCCTGGAAAGGCTGGTAGGCAAAGAAAACCACTCTTGGGTCAACTCTGTGGCATGGCAGTTAAAATAGCCAGATCTCACAGAGCTGACTGTGTGTTCAAGTCCTGGACCTGGCAGCTTGAGAAACATGCTGGGAGTGTGTGTATGTGTGTGTGCGTGTGTGTGTGTGTGTGTGTTTGTATCCAAAGTCCTGAAAGGAAGGAGAAATGAAGGAGAAGGATTTGCAGTACAATCATTCCTTGTGAGGGATTGGATGCTTTCTCTTTCCTCCTCTCTCTCTGGGGAGTATATGTATACTCTAACAAAAGCAAAGGAAGAAAGAAAAAAGAAAAAAAAAAAAAAGGAAAACCACTCTTGGTCCTTAAATGGATACGAAGAAGGCTTTCCAGATTTTCCTTAATTATCATTTCTGCTAAATGATTCCCAATCCTAAATCTTTCCTCTCTGTTTCAGACTGTAGTTCAGACAAAAAGGTGGCTTGTCTTTTCTCAAGTCTGCCCCATGTCCAATATGACATTTAGATGGTGTTTTTCTGTTTGGGAAACACTCTTATGAATAGTTCCTTCTTTCAAGCCACCATGCAAAATGGGAGCAATTAATCATATCCATTTACAATTGAGAAGACTAAAACCCATAGAATTTAAGACACTTGTTTGCTCTCAACCTTGGCCAGAAGGCAGAGAAGCCAGGATTCCCATGTGGTCTTCCGAGTCCCCCAGTTTTGCCCTTGGGACTCCCAAACTCAATACTGGTAGGTAAGTGTGAGAAATTCAAGCATCAGTGGTCAGAGTAGGTGCAGGCCAAATAATTCTAGGCTAGAAACTGCCTCCCTTGCTCTGTGAAGTGGTTGCTTGGCAGTGGGTAGGAGTTTTGCTACAGCTGAAATGATCAACCTTTAAACACGCCTACTCTCCATTTACCACTAACATGCAGTTCCAGTCCAGAGAATGACACCAGTCAAAATCTCTTCCTTTCAAGGCATTTTTGGAAAGCTGAAGCAACCTCTGTCATGAATGAAAATCATCCACTCTCCTACACACACCAGCCTTTAATTCATTAGTCTTGTCCTCTAACTTTGACTTGTACTTAGTCTTATTGATCTTCCTCTTATCCCGTAATGATGGGAAAGAAAATAGCTCAGGGTAAATTATGGTCCTATAATTATTTAGAGACATGCGGTGTATCATTCTTGGTTCTGGCCAATGGACTTAATGAAGGCTGTTGATGAGGAGGCTACAGAGGAGTCTGAAGCACATTCTATACGGAAAGTGAAAAGAGAAAGCATCTTGCCTGGAAAAGGACAAAGAAAACCACAGTATTCATGTAGCTAATTAAGAAGCTTCAGTATAGAAGTGTTGGGCTTGTTCACAGTGGTTGCAAAGCAAAGAATCAGGAAAAATGAGCAAATGACAGCCCCCAGAAGAAAGCACAAACAGTCATCACAGTTCAGCCTGGAACTGGCCATCTCTGGTAGGAGAGACCTCCTCCTCACGGCAGAAGCTTGAGCACAGACTAGGTAAGATGCTCTGGATATGGTTCTTTGCCTACAAGAGAGGTTGCCTCTAAGGTCCTTCCTGTTTCCTGATTCTGTCTCCTTAAGGGACAGGGGGTTGTCATCAGTTCTCCTTCCTATAACAGACCAATTGAGATTACACAAACATGAATAAATTGACAGAACCAAGATCAGAACTCTGCTTTCAGAACTCTTTATTACATAATGCCACCAGTACTACCTTTAAGCATTTTAAATATTCACAAGAATGTGTCATTTAGGCAGCTAGACTCTAAGTAGAGAGGAACCAAATCCTCCCAACCCACTTGGGTCTTGAAATTACTGCCAGAAAATCTGAATATGCACCAGGCACTGTCTAGGTCAAATAAATGACAGCCCTCACAATCTACACAAGAACAATTTCCATTACGTGTAGATGCTTTGATAAATAAAACACATTAAAAACCAAAACCAAAACCAACTACTTGGGCTGGCCCTGTTGCCTAGTAGTTAAGGGAGTTTGTTCCTATACAGCTGACTGTGGTTCGAGTTCTGGCCCTGTTGGCTTGAAAAACATGCTGGGCATGTCTGCATGCCGCAAATCCCAATGGGATGAAGAAGTAGAGGAGAAGGGGCTAGCAGGTAGAATGGCGGTTGAGGTGCTGGATTCTCACATGGCCAACTATGGTTTGAGTTGACTTGCTTTCTCATTTTCCCTTTCTCTGTGTATATCTTGGTCAGATTAAAATATAATAATAATAAATACAATTTAGACAAACAGACAAAAAGAAGTAGAGGAGAAGGGATTGTAGCATGATCCATGCCCCACTTGGGGGGTGCTTTCTCCCTCTTGCTTTCTCTGTCTCTCTCTCGGGTGAGGACACAAGCCCTCTGGCATTAAAAAAAAAAAGTGAAGAAAAATCCCTACCTATTTTATAGTACTTTTTTGTCTTTATGTATTTTTTTTCATTAATGGTTGTAAAAAGTGTGCATGTAATTTTCTTTTTTAACTTTAAAATAAACCATTCTAGTAAGTGGCTGGGTGGATAGGTTCAGGATGGGCCGGGTTAGAAGTCTGGCTTTGCCACTGCCTAGCTTGCTGACTCGGAACAAGTTATTTAAGTTCTCAGAGCCTTGTCTATAAATGGGGCAATTTTAATGTCACTCAAAGGGGTACTCTGAGGATCGAATGAGGTAATCCATCTCAGTGTGTAGAACAGCACTGGGCACATGCTAAAATAGCTACTAAATGGGGCTGACCTTCTCATAGTTACTGGGAACAGCAGCTTCCTGGTGCCCCTGCCTGAGACAGTTTCACTTCCTGCTTCTAGTTCACAGGCAATTTCTTTCTGTAAAAGGATGCCGGACTCCCCCCCCCGGTGACCTGTGGGTATCTGAGCAATTCTCAGTCTGGCATGTTTTCTGCCAGTTCTGTGATACCCAATGCATGGCAGAACTTGCCCTCAAAACATTGAGGTTGAAAGCAAAGACCTTGTCTCCTATTTTAGGGTGGCTGAGTTTAGGCTAAGTGAGAGGACAGTTCTCCAGGTCCCTGTCTTCTGTAACACAATCCACCCCTCTCTGGGACCAAGCCATGTGTCAGGGCACAGGAGAAAGGGCGAAGGGGAGAGATTTGCTCCTGAGGCCTTGTCTGGCATCTCTTTTGAGCAGGAACTCAACCGTCCTGAAAGGACAGGCAAAAACTGTGAGCTCAGCCAGACTTAATTTCCTGGGACTCTGCTTTCTGACCATCCTATCTAGAGGAACAAAGAACACACCTTCTCTTATAATATTTATGAACCCCTTCCCAAGCCCCCAGATAGAGCCAGTTCTGAGAAAGAAGGCTAGAAAATGAGAAAAGTCAAGAAAGGCTGATGGAAGCCAAGGGTGAAGTTGGGAAGACGAGCTGTCAGAGAGCCACTCGCTCGTGTTTCCAAGTGCTTGAAACAAAGACATGTACAAGGCACCCCATTAGGCCCTGCAGGATGAAGGCAGCTGCTCCATGATTCTTGCTCCTTCTTAAATGGCCATGTCCATCCAAAAACTAGTGGCAATAAGTAACCCTTTCTGAGTGTTTACTACCTGCCAGGCAATGGGAGAGTGATACTTCATTTCTTATTTTTTTTTTTGGAGAGATTTTTTTCGCTATAGGGCACGTGCACTCGCCAGACAGACAGAGAGACAGAAAGCAACATAGCCATTATGCTAACTGCTGGTCCCTCTCTCAGAATTTTGAACACAGGGAACCAGCAGTTAGCGTAATGGCTATATCGCTGGACTCCCACGTAGTCGACCGCGGTTCGCGTCCCGGACCCGGTGGCTTAAATCTCACGCCGGGCGTGTGTGCATGCGTGCCCAAGATCCCGAGAGGAGAATGGAGGAGAAGGGATTGCGGCGTGGCCATCCCCCCGGGGGGTGATTTCTTGCTTTCTGTCTCTCTCTGTCTTTTTATGCGCCCTATAGCGAAAACCTCTACAAAAAAAAAAAAAAATCTGAGAAGAATGAGGGAGAGGAGAAGGGATTGCAGCATGGCTATGCTCCTTGGGGGTGGCGGGGGTGGGGTGGGGTGGTCATGACTTCTTACTTTCTCTCTGTCTTTCCAGTGAGTGCATACACCTTATAGCAAAGATATCTCAAAAAAAAAGAACAAAACAAAACAAAGAACTATCAATCCACTTTTTCTTTTAAAAGGTTTTTTTTTGCCATATGGTGCACATACTTGCTGGAGAGAGACAAAGAGAGAAAGCAAGAAATTACCTCCCAGCGGGAATGTCATGCTGCAATCCCTTCTCCTTCATCTCCTCTCAAGATTTTAGGCATGCACACAGACATCCCGGTGTGATTCTCAAGCTGCCAGGTCTGGGACTTGAACTGTGGTCAGCCATGCCGGAGTCCAGTGTCTTAACCACCATACCACCTGCTGGCCTCTATCGAACTACTTTTATTGGCCTGTCACATTTAAGGAGTGTGTGAGTGTGTGTGTGTGTGTGTGTGTGTGTGTGTGTGTGTAGACATAACCTAAAATAGGTCCTCCAGGAAAAATGCATGAGGGATTTGAATAATTATCTACACTGACTCAGTTGGGGCAGAAGGTCCAAAATGGTTTCTTTGGCCTGAATGTCCCTGCTAATTACCTTGATCCTCCACCTGACTTAGCGTGTGTAGACAGGCTTAATGGTTTCTCTATTGAGCGCTTCTATTATTTTTCAGGTGCCCAAGGTAATCTTTCCATTGAACACTCACTATTCCAGGATTTTCACAATGCTGATGACTAAGGGATTTTCTTCTGCCGGGTCCTAATAAGGAGACCTGAGTTAATCATTGTGTAGCTTTGATAGGGAGCACAGCGGGGGCTTAAACCACTTCTCTTGCTTCATTAGGGGAAAAAGCAACCCAGGTGCAGACCACGCGGACCTCAGGGTTTGATACTATTAAATCAATGCACAGACGAAAATAAAGTGGATTAGGCCCTTTTTGCAAACAGAAATCTGGTGGGTAAGGCTCAAAGATGGAAGAAAAAAGAAGTCTGAACAGATACCTCTGCATTAGTGCCTCCCCAAGCTCTCCTTTTCCCTTCATGGTCTTTCTTTTTTTTTTTTTTTTTTTTCTTTTTCTTTTTTTTTTTTTAAATAAAACAAAACAATTGAGAAACTGATTTATTCCCTGCACGAGCTGACTCCACCATGCCTGTTTGACTTCACAAGGGCTCTGATTTTTTTTTTTTTTGCCTTTGCTTTTGCCTACAAACTGCAGACCTTGCTGTCGTTTTAAAGGGCCACCCAAATTTACTTCAAAGTTTGGCTTTTGAAATTTCTGCTGGAAGGCTCGTGATGTTATTTTGTTTCTTTCTCTGCTTCCCTAACCCAGGCAGTCTTAGAGATGTGGACTCATTTTTTTCTTTTTTTAATGCGTTGAAGCAGCTCAGTATGTAAAATGTTAATGTCACCATGATCTCTAAAATAATTTTATCTCTTATTAGTTCAATTTTTTCATCTATTGCCACCCTCACATTTAAAATGTAGGCTCTATAAGAAATAAGAACTTTCTTTTCTCTCTACTCAGTGTCTACACTGCCCAGTATATAGCACTGGCTCAATAAAATATTTTTAAACTATTTAATTATTATTATATTTTTTTAGAGAGATTTTTTCCTATAGGGCGTGTGCCCTCACTGAAGAGACAGACAGAGGCATAGAAAGTGAGAAATCACCCCTCCCCCTGGGGAATGGCCATGCTTCAATCCCTTCTCCTCTATTTTCCACCTGGGATTTTGGGCACGTACACGCACAGCCCAGTATGAGTTTTAAGCCACTGGATCTGGGACTCGAACCATGGTTGACTACATGGCAGTCCAGCAATGTAACCATTACACCATCTGCTGGTCCCTCAATAAAAAATATTAAATGAATGAACTTTGGAGTATGGTCCTCTTTTTTTTTTTTTTTTTTTTTTTTTTTTTTTGAGAGGTTTTTGCTATAAGGCATGTGCACTCACTGGAAAGGCAGAGAGAGACAGAGAGACAGAAAGTGAGAAATCATCCCCCAGGGGGAATGGCCACGCTGCAATCCCTCCTCCTCCATTCTCCTCTCGGGATCTCGGGCACACACACACACATGCCCGGTGAGAGTTTGAGCCACTGGATCTGGGACTCAAACCGCGGTTGACTACATGGGAGTCCAGTGATATAGTTATTACACTAACTGCTGGTCCCTGGAGTATGGTACTCTTTACTCAGGACCCAAGGTAGAGGTTTCTGGTACACTCTTGAAATTGGTATTTGAGTTATAGCATCCTTTTTATAAGAAGGAAAGAAAGCCTTCCATGAGCTAGAGATAGAGAGATACAGAGATATACAGAGAGACACAGGTACCCTTATAAGGTCTTTATGCCATGATAGCTCCTTCTCCAGATTCCTTGGATCATGGGCATGTGCATATCCAGTATGTTCGGGGAGGTTGCTGGATGTGAACCTGGAACCTTCCCACATGGATCTGCCTTGTAGAGTGTTGCACTATTACCAAACCATCAACTAGCCCCTACTCTTAGTTATTCTAAGCTTTATTTATTTATTTATTTATTTTTTTAAGATTACTGCCATAGGGCATGTGCACTTGCCAGATAGATAGAGACAGAGAAAGTGAGAAATTCCCTTTCCCTCCCCCCCACCCTGGGGGGATGGCCATGCCTCAATCTCTCCGCCTCCATTCTCCTCTCGGGATTTTGGGCACCCATGCACATGTGCCCAGCATGAGTTTTAACTCTCTGATCAGGACTCGAATCATAGTCAGCCATGTGGGAGTCCAGCACCTTAACCACCACACCACCTGCTGTCCCTACGAAGCATTTTATCTATATTCATTCTTTTAGTGCATGTAAAGGATTAATGGAGTTAATGTATGTAATGTAGGCTCTGGTATGTGTTTAGGGTTGGCTATCATTTTCACACTCCATTTTTTTTTAATAATTACTTATTTTTTATTTATTCATTCATTTATTTTTTTATTTTGACCAGAGAGAGACAGAGAGTGAGAGAGAGAGGAAGTGAGAAAGCAAGCCACCAGATTCAGGACTTGAACCCTGGTCAACCATGTGGGAGTGTCCAGCGCCTTAACCACCACACCACCTGCTGGTCCCTTATTTTCACACTCTGTTTTGCTGTGCTTCCAAATAAGCTAATTTGGAGCCAGCAGATGGTGCAATAGTTACGTTGTCGCTAGACTTCCAGTGACTCCCACCAGTCCCAGAGCTGGTGGCTTAAAACTCATGCTGGGCATGTGTGCATGCAAGCCCAAAATTCAGAGAGGAGAATGGAGGAGAAGGGACTGTGTATGGCCATTCCCTCTGGAGGGGGGGGAGGTGTGATTTGCTGCTTTCTGTCTCTCTGTCTCTATCTCTCCAGTGAGCATGCACACCCAATAGTAAAAATTTCTAAAAAAAAAAAAAAAAAAGAAAGAAAAAAACACCCCTTTCCCATTATACAAGATGGCAGGTGAAAAAGCTGCGAAGCTGCATACTAAGGAGAAGAAACCTAAAGCCAAGAAAGCTGATGAGAGTAGCAAGATTAAAAAGGGTGACCCCAAGGCTAAAAGCCCAAGAAGGGGAATCCCCATTGCAGTTGAAACCCAGTCCTAGTCTGGGACATCGGCAGATACTCCTGATCTGCCATGTATTCCAGGAAGGCCACGTACAAGAGGAAATACTCGGCCACTAAATCCAGGATCGAAAAGAAAAAGGAGGAGAAAGTTCTTGCCACTATCACAAAATCAGTTGGTAGAGACAAGAATGGTGGTACCCGGGTGGTTAAACTGTGCAAAATGCCCTACGTATTATCCTACTGAAGATGTGCCTTGAAAGCTGTTGAGCCACGGCAAAAACCCCTTCAGTCAGCCTGTGAGAAAGCTGCGAGCCAGCACCACTCCTGGGACCATTCTGATCATCCTCACTGGAATCTACAAAGCCAAGAGAGTGATTTTCCTGAAGCAGCTGAGCAGTGGCTTGCTACCTGTTACTGGACCTGGACCGCTGGTTCTCAATCCAGTACCACTTCATAGAACACATCAGAAATTTGTCATCGCCACTGCCACAAAAATTGATATTAGCGAAGTAAAAATCCCAAAACACCTTATGAATGTTTACTTCAAAAAAAGAAGCTGCTGGGGCCGGCAGATGGCATAGTGGCTAAGGATGCTGAACTCCCACATGACGGACCATAGTTCAAGTCCCAGACCCAGCGGCTTCCTTTCTCACTTTCTTTCTCTCTCTTTTACTCTGTTCCTCTCTACTAAAAAAAAAAAAAAGAAAAAAAGAAAATACTGCAGAAACCCGGACACCAGGAAGGTAAAATCTTCAACACAAAGGAAGAGAAATATGAGATTTCAGAGCAGTGCAAGGTTAATCAGAAAGCTGTGGACTTGCAAATTTTACCAAAAATAAAAGCTGTTCCTCAGCTCCAGGGCTACCTGTGATAGTGTTCGCCCTTACACATGGAGTTTATCTGTACAAATTGGTGTCCTAATTTTTTTTTTTTTTTTTTTTTTTTGCCAAGAACCTAATTAAATAACTGATCAGAAAAAAAGAAAAACAAAACAAATTAGCTGATTTCATTGGTCAGAGTTCAGGGCGCCAGCTGGGTTCTGTTTGCTAGTGGATGGAGGCATTACATTTTAAATTGTTGACACTCTTGGATATGATGTATTTGTTTCATGGTTAGAAAAGATGCTTCAGGTAAGAGTGTGTGATTTGCCCTGGGGTAAGAAACCTGGCTCTCTTACTTCCTCTCCTCTCTCTGGCCATGTCCCAGGCTGTGGCCTACATCTCCTCTCTGATTCTGTCTCTCCCTTTCTCCTTGGGCCTAACCTCTTGGAAAGAGCCCTGGAGACCAGTGTGTCTCCATAGTTCTCTGCATTAGAATGTAGCCAGAAGCCCAGTTCACACTGTGATAGCTTGTTCCTAAAGACGCTTACCTTCTCTTCCGTTGTACCCTGCACAGGCTACTCTCTGAGAAATGGCACACATACCTCCAACCCCTTGGAGTCTGGGCTGGTTTGTTTTGGACTCTTTTGATCAAAGCAGGTGATGCCATGCCAGTTCTGAGACTAGTCTTGAAGAGGGCTGTCAGCTTCCCCTTCCTCACTCTTCAAAGTCAGCCACCACATAAGTGTGACTACCTTGAGATTACTGCAAGAAATCCAAGCCACGTGAAGGAGCCCCATAGGATGGGATCTCATCTGGGAGAGAGAAGCCACATGGACAGTGGCTCGTCCAGTTCTGCAACTTGCTAACCACAGCCAAGTACATGACCTCAGTGAGTGATAAACGGAGCCAGGGACCTTCCTGGCTTAGCGCTTTCCAAATTCCTGACCCGCAAAATAATGAGCAAAATAAAATGATCACTTTAAGCCATTACTTTTGGTATAGTTTATTATGCAGCAATAGATAACTGAGATATTCAATAAGAGATCACTTATTAAGGTCTCATATTTCCCCAATTTTACCCATTGTCTATATTTCCCTGGAAAAAGTTGCAGGGAGGTTGTTAATGATTTAGACAGTATTTAGGTGTCCCCCGATCACCTGTCTATGAAAACAATAATGAGCAACCAGATTGTCACCTGATCTCTAACCACACTTATGGGGCACTGTACTAGCCACCTTATATATCAGCTCAGTAAGTCATTACAGCAGAACCTTAGATGGTTCATCTTACTATCCCCATGCTCAGGTGAGGATGCCGAGGTTCAGATAAGTTAAGCCATTTTAAAGAGCTGAATGGGTGAGTGGGAGCTGGAGTATAAGCCTACATCTGGTTAGAAAGTAACTTACTAGTTATTATGTTTGTTTTGGAGAGTTTTTTTTTTTTTTTTCAATAAGGCATGTGTACTCACCAGAAAGAGAGAGACAGAGAGACAGAAAGCAAGAAATCACCCCCCGGGGGGATGACCACACCGCAATTCCTTCTCCTCCACTCTCCTCTCAGGATCTTGGGCACACATGCACATGCACCCAGCGAGAGTTTAAGCCACTGGATCTAGGACTCGAACCGAGGTTGGCTACATGGGAGTTCAGTGACATAGCCATTACACCAACTGCTGGTCCCTTCTCTGAGTTTTTGTAAGCGTTTACAGGTTGACCTCATGCAAAGTACTCAGCACAGAGGCTGGTATACAGTGAAGCTCCATAGCACTGGTTAACATCATTATTAGGCTTTAACTCAGCAGGGTTAGTTGCAGGTAGGTTTCCATCATTTTATAGACTAGAACAAGGTTTGGCAAACTACGCATCATGGGCTAAATCCAGCCTGCTGCCTGCTGATGTATGACCCATGAGCTAAGAAGGGGGTCTCTCATATTTATTGCAAGACAATAAAAAGAATAATATTCCCTGACATGTGAGTTACATGAGCTGACAGTTGAGTGTTTATGAAAGAAGTTTTATTAGAATGTAACCCTGTCAATCTGCTCACATATTGTCTATGCTGCTTTTGCGCTGTTAAGGGTGGAGTTGGGTAGTTGTGACAGATATCATGTGACCCACAAAGTAAAAATATTTACCACTGGCCTTTTACAGAAGGAATTTTCTCACCACTGGATTAGGACACAACATAAGTGGGAGATCGTAGGGTGTGGAAAAGAAAAATAAAGTGTGAATTTCTAATCCAAATTGACCCTAACTAGTTGATGAATGTGGAATAGTTGCCTCCTCTGTTGCCTCATATTCTTATCAATTACAATGGGGGCTGGGTTAATTGCTTTCTCCTAAGATTCTTTCCAGATTTAAAAAAATAAAATAAAATAAAAAGTCTGTGACTATCCGAGGGTATACAAGGCAGGTTCTAGAAAGAATGGGAGACAGGAAGAATTTCCCACACCTTAAAATGTTTAAAAAACAAAGAGCTATAAATATTTTACTATTAATAAGAGCTGTAGACATGAGGCTCTAAGGAAGACTATAGTTAGAGAGAAAGGGGGAAAATTACAGATAAATAAAGACTATTCACACAGGTACCAGACAATGAAACATGGCCCAGTGGGGAGACTTGGCAAAGAGATGAAAGGATCCTAAATAGGGCAGCATGTGCTGAGCATGTACCTGGTGCCTGGCACCGTTTTAGGTGTTCGTTACGAACCACCTCAATTGTTCCCCTTTATTTTATTATTATTATTTTTTTAAAAGAGAGATTGTTGCTATAGGGTGCCCTCATCTGAGAGCCCGAGAGAGAGCCAGAGAGACAGGAAGCAAGAAAGCACCCCCCAGGGAGAATGGCCATGTTGCAATCCCTTCTCCTCCATTCCCCTCTTTGGATTGTGGGCATGCACACACACGCCTGGCCTGAGGTTTAAGCTGCTGGGTCCAGGACTCAAATGATGGTCGAGGGAACCAGTGGTTAGTGTAATGGCTGTTGCTGGACTCCCACGTAGTTGACCGTGGTTCGTGTCCCGGACCTGGTGGCTTAAAACTCACGCCGGGCGCGTGTGCGTGCGTGCCCAAGATCCCGAGAGGAGAATGGAGGAGAAGGGATTGCGGCGTGACCATCCCCCCTGGGGGGTGATTTCTTGCTTTCTGTCTCTATGTCTCTCTCTGTCTGTCTGGCGAGCGCACATGCCCTATAGCGAAAACCTCTCCAAAAAAAAAAAAAAAATGATGGTCCATTTCTTGGGAGTCCAGAGACGTAACCTTTACACCATCTACTGGTCCCTCCCCTTTATTTTGTTTTATAATGTCTTATTTACATGTCTTTGGTGAAATAGTATGGATTTTCAAAGCATGCATGCAATGTGTGACCATCAAATCAAGGAAAATGCCATATGAATTAATTAATTATTTTGGAGAGAATTTTGCTATAGGGCGCATGCACTTGCCAGATAGACAGAAGGTGAGAAATCACACTCCATGTGGATGGCCACACTACAATCCCTTCTCTTCTATTCTCCTCCTGGGATCTTGGGCACACATGCACATGTGCCTGCTATGAGTTTTCAGTCACCGGGTCTGGGACTCAAACCACGGTCTGTCATGTGGGTGTCCAGCAATGTAACTACTATACCATCTGCTGGCCTCACATTCATCATCATTGACAAAGAACACCAGGTTATGATGTGTGCCATGAACTTTTGTTCTACTAGCATTTCTTCCTTCCTTCCTTCCTTCCTTCCTTCCTTCCTTCCTTCCTTCTTTTCTTGAAACACACACACACACACATGATTGGCAAGTCTGTTTTGTTTCCACTCAATTGTGGTATGCCATATAATGGTCCCAGCTACAGGCTCTGGCTATCGGCTCCTCATCTGTGCCTCTCCGGGATAATGTGAGGACTGATGAAGATGATGCACATTAAGGGGTTTGATAAAGGAACATGACGAGCTCTTGGTACGTGTTAGCTGCTCTCTTACTGTCACTGGAAATACAGATCAAAAGAACAATCTTTCTGTAAATGGCCAATAAGCCTATTTGCTAATTTGCCCAGGGTCCCTACGTTTGCCCATATCTTTCCTCCACTTCTAGCTTTTATACTTGCTTTTCATGGCAGAAATACAATGAGCAAGGAGGACATCTCAAGTAACATGGCTCTGTGAAAAGTGCTGCTCAGGCCAAGAAGGGGGGAAAGAAGTGTGACCACATTGATCAGCGGAGTGGAAGTATCTGAAAAGGGAGGTAAGAATTTCTAGTTGGCATTAGAGGCAGTATAGAGAAGTAGTCAAGAGCAAAGGCCCTAAATTAGATTGCATGGAGCAAATTCGAGCTCTGCCACCACTTATTAGACATGTCAGATAGCCTTTCCATGCTGTATTTCCATCATCCGTAAAGTGGGGTTAATAGTGTTCTTCATAAAGTCATTAAGAAATAAAGTGAGTCCTTAGCACAGTCCATGGCACATAGTGAGAACTCTATAACAGCTATTATTTTTGAGAACTCTATAACAGCTATTACCAGTCCTGCTGGAAAACTGGGTTGTTCTAGTTAATTGGTCTTGTATATTAAGGTTGCTATGCTCTTGCACTATCCAACAGCTACATGTGGCTATTTAAATGTAATAAATTATGGGGCCAGCAGGTGGCATGGTAGTTAAAGCACTGGATACTCCCACATGGCTGATCACAGTTCAAGGGTTCAAGTCCTGCACCTGGTGGCTTGCTTTCTCACTTTCCCTTTCTTTTCTCTGGTTCTCTCTCTCTCTAGTTGAATTAAAATAAATGAATGAATAAATAAAATTAAATAATTTTTTAAAAATAATATTTTTAAATGAATTTTAAAAAGAAAAACACAATACAAAGCTCATCCTTTTCGTTGCACCTCAAGTTCTTGAGAGTCGTATGTGGCTAGTGGCTACTGTTTTGGATGGCTCAGATACGGACTGTTTCCATCACTGCAGAGGTTCTATCAGCAGTGCTAGTCCAGTCATTTATAAATATAGGCTATTACATTAAAAATATATATATTTAAAATTTTTCAGAAGTCATGTACATTCACCAGAGAGAGACACACATAGAGAGTAGGAGAGGAAGAAAGCACCTCTCACTGTGGTGTGGTCATGCCACCATTTTTTCTCTTCCATTTCTCCATCCTGTGAAGATTTTGGGCATGGATGCACATGTACTGGACATGTTTTTCAAGCCATCAGGGCAGAGATTTGAACCACAGTTTATCCTGTGGGATTCAGCTCCCTTAGCCACTAGGTTATGAGGCCAGCCCAGATTATTACAATTTTTTTTTTAAAAAAAGTTTTTATTCTTTTTCCATGGAAGAGAGAGGAGGAGAGACAGTCAGGCACCCCCAACAGGGTCCTCACACCATAATTCAACTTCAGACTCAGCTAACCTGGATCACAGACATTTGCACTTAGCAAGTAGAGGGAGGCCCTGGGACAAGAATCAGGGACCTTCCCATATGGGTCTAGCTGCATTACCATCAAGCTGCTGTCTTGCCCTAGTTAATATATTTTCAAATTGTAAGAATGAAGAAGTGTGTCATTCATGTGTTAAAACATGAAATTAATTGGAGGAGGAAGCAAGAGAAGGAAAAGGATATGAGTGTCAATTGGCTCACCCTCTGGGTGAAACAAGAGGTAAAGATGGACAGGTACAATGTAAAGTTAGAGAAGTCCAACAACACTGATACAATTATAACAGGAGGGCAGAGGCAAGTAGAAGATGGTAAGAGAAGCTAAAGATCTATTACAGTAGGAGGCAAGCAATCTCTAAGGTCAACCAATCAAGAACTAGCGATATAAGAAGAGCATTTAGAGGGCCAGCCCCATGGCGTAAGTAGTTGAGGTGGCTGACTGTGTGGTTCCAATCCCAGCCCTGGTGGCTTGAAAAACCTGCCAGGTATGTGTGCATGAGTGCCTAAAATCCAGACAGGATGGAGAAAGGGAGAAGAAAGCATGACCATACCCTGTTGAGGGATGTTTTATCTTTCTTTTTCTTTCTCTGGTGATAGCACATGCCCTCTCGCAAAAGAAAAAAATTAAAATAGGGATCAGCAGATGGTGTAATGGTTATCTCACCAGACTCCCACATGTCCAATGTGGTTTGAGTCCCGGATCTGGTTGCTTGAAACTCACACTGGGTGCATTTGTGTGTGTGCCCAAAATCCCAAAAGGAGAACAGAAGAAAAGAGATTGCAGTGTGGTCGTCCCTCCAGGAGTGATTTCTCACTTTCTGTCTGTCTTTATGGTGAGTGAACATGCCCTATAGCACACATATCTCTTTAAAAAAATTAAAATAGTATTTAGAGCTATGAGGATAAATTAAATTATCCTTTCTAAAGGTACAAAGGGGTAAGACAGAGAACTGTTGCTTTTTTTGCAAATTACAAGTGCCTCTGTACTACTTTATTTTTTAAACTTGTGCACATATTACTTTCATGAAAAATTACTGAATAAAGAATAAACGAGGGACCAGCAGTTAGCGTAATGGCTATGTCGCTGGACTCCCACGTAGTCGACCGCGGTTCGTGTCCTTGACCTGGTGGCTTAAAACTCACACCGGGCGCATGTGTGTTCGTGCCCAAGATCCCGAGAGGAGAATGGAGGAGAAGGGATTGCGGTATGGCCATCCCCCCTGGGGGGTGATTTCTCACTTTCTATCTCTCTGTCTCTCTCTGTCTGTCTGGCGAGCGCACATGCCCTATAGCAAAAACCTCTCAAAAAAAAAAAAGAAAAACAAAACAAACAAAACAGAACAAAACAAAACAAACCTCTCCAAAAAAAAAAAAGAAATAAAATTAAAAATAAAATGAGATGAAAGCTTCAATATTCTAGTGGAGAAAGGCATTTTGCAAGAAGAAAATATCTTTTTCAGGGTAACTTCCTCAAGGTCTTTGGTTGATGAAATCATGGTTTAGAGATATGTCCTCCACAAAGGCAAAGCAAAAACTACAATAACACTCGCCTCCCCACAACACATAATCTGGATGCTCTGAGTGCATCTTGGGAAGATGAATAAATCCTAAGTGCCAACTGAGGGACCGACTGCTTGGGTGAGACAGAATGTGTGAGTGGGCGGATGTTCTGGGACTGTGTGTGCGGGTGAGCAGTTGAGCAAACCTCAGGGGCTCCTGTTTGGGGCCAAGTGACAATTACAGTGAAAGCCCTTTCCCACACTTTGTGAGGGCTGGAGAAAAACAGAGCCCTTGAAGTAGATCTGGAACCACGGACAGTATGGGGGACTCTGGAGCTAAGTCACCAGAGGGGCTGAAATGTTTTTGTCGCTTGGCAAAGATCAACCGTGTGCCGGGCCAACTGAGAAGTGGTATGACCTCATCAGCACTGGACCCTGCACTGTGTAGGTGTGTCTGCGCCAGAAGGGCGTCTCCCCTCCCCTTCTCTTTCAGGAAGGCCTTTAATAAAAATGTCATTTCTACAGATGTGGGATTTTGGACATGAAACATTTCTCATGAGTGGCTCACCAGAGGTCTGTGGCTCAGAAAGATGACCACTGGCTTTCAAAATTTGATTTGCATTTGAAAGAAAAGAGTTAAACATGGAAATGTTTAAAAATAAAGTTTCTTTAAGTTGCCTATAAATGGAATCTGTGTTAAAAAAAAAAAAAATTCAGATAATGGAAAAGAGAACATTGGCCGAGACTCAACTCTCACTCCAACTCTCTCTCCATTATGGGCTATGTGAGCCTGAATAAAGCAATTAATTGCTCAGTTTTCTCATACACAATACAGACATACTTAATACTGAATATACAGTCATATATAAAAATATGGACGCATTTACCAATGATCGAATGGCTAAGTTACTGTATCAAAATCAATGCTTATAAGAACTTGTCTCCTCATTTTGCAAATGAAGACACAAGGGGTCAGGAAGGTAAAGTTACTTTCTCCAAGGCACACAGCTAAGAAATTGGAGAGCTAAGATTAGCACCCAAGGAGTTCTGACTTTGAATTTTCTACTGTATCACACTGCCCTCTAGGCTGTCTGACCTTTTCCACAGATAATTTACCAAAGTTTGGAGGTAAAATAAAGACAATGTCTGTAGAAATACATTGAAAATCATAAAAAAAGATCATAATATTCACCTACCACAGATAAAAGCTAATATAAAATGATGTAATCATCATGCATATTCTGAAATAACCCCTGAGACCCACTGTGGAACTTCAGACGGAGCCGGGGGTAGGTGGGAGCCCAGTCTTCCCTGTAAAGAGAGCCCAATCTTCCCTGTAAAGCACCCGCAGGCAAGAACACAAAAATCCTGAGTTGCAGAGCTGCTGCTAGTGGATTGCATGGCTTCTGTGCATGTTCATAAATATTGATTGTGATTAAACTATTATCATAGTAATGAGGGTAATAATGCCTCCTACAGCCCATCCCACCACACTACTCGAAGTCTCTACCTTTCATTACACAAAGAGCTGCTGGCACTGCTGGGGAGTTGGGCAAGAGGCAGGGAAATGATCTCTATTAAGCAAAAGCATTCTGTTCCATGCACCGATTAGGAGCTGCAGCCTCATTAACGATGAGAATTGTTCTCATCTCCTGTTGCTCAGGGTACTGTGCTCTGAGAAGAGATCCAGGAAGTGTATGTTCTCATCTCTCTTCCCCCCTGGGGCTTCCGAACAGATGCCCGATTGAAGTAGACCTGTTTTTCCTTCCAGTTTCCTTCATTTCTGTCCCAGACCTTCATTCCCAGAGAGAATTTTTGCAAGGCTCAAGTGCTCCTGTACCCCCGCCCTCTTTTTGATTTTCTTCTTCCTTTTTTTAGAGAGATTTTTGCTATAGGGAATGTGTGCTTGCCAGAGACACAGAGAGAGACAGAGAGAGAGAAAGTGAGTAACTGCCCCCCAGGGAGGATGGCTATGCTGCAATTCCTGCTCCTCCACACTCTCCCAAGATTCTGGTCATGCACACATGCACACACACACAAGAGGCTAGATGAATCCTGAGCCACTGGGTCCAGGACTTGAACCATGGTCAGTCAAGTGGTAATCCAGAGCCCCAACCACTATGCCACTGCTGGCCCCCACCCACTCTTTTAATGCTACTAAGATTTAACAATGGTTGCATGCTTACTCCTTACCTTGCAAGAGACCAGGCAATTTATAATGAACTGACCCTCACAGTGGTGTGCTTGATGACTACCATCACTTACAGATGAATAAACTGAGGCTCAGAGAGGTTAAGTGTCTTCCTAATAGATCCACAGCATCATGGAGCAGGTATTTAAACATGGCTCCCTTGGACGCCAGGGTTTGCCCTCTTAATGGTCGCACGGTACTGCTTTCCCATTTTGTCTACTTACGTGACATATTCAAAGTTAAGGAGAAAAAAACCGGCAAGTTTTAATTTTGTAAAATTTCCAAGCAGGCATGGGGCTTACTTTTTGTTGATATCAGAGGGGTCTGTGCTGGCTCCTGGCTTTTCGAGTTTGCTGTACCTTTTGAATATTTCTCAACACTAAGAATCCTGATGAATACGAGCTTGGGAGGACCAAGGTCACATCTTACTCATACCCCTGGCTTCTGCATGGCTTTGGTGTGGAGTAAGGACTGTATTTTCATTACTGAAAGGTAAGGATTTTGCACGGAGGTGTCACCTGTCACCTCGATGTCTCACCTTTTCTCCCAAGCTGCCTCGATCTGACTTAGAAGGTATAAATTGTTATGTCACCGCTGCTGACGACAACGTTTCTATCATAGTCAGACGAGTCCAGGTCTATGACTCAGGAGAGATGAGTTTTGTTTGTTTGTTTTTGTTGTTTGTTTTTCCCACTCCTCCTCTCAGGTAAAGGGTGGGGAAAACAAACAGACAAATGAGATGGTAGGTCCGAGTTCTATAACTGAACTGGCTGTGCAAGTCATGTTTCTTCTTGTCTCAGTTTACACAACTGCAGAAGGGGTTGGCTAGAAAGTACCCGTACTTCCCGAATTTCCAGCACGAACACCACCTTTCTGATTTGTGCTACAGCCCATGTGCCATCTGTACTATATTTACTTAATATTCCTCTTTAAATTGGCTCACTTGTTAAATGCTTAATTATAAAGGAAACTTATATCACTACTATAAATGGAAAATCAACATCACTCTCAATAAGAGAAAGTCAGGGTAAAAATAAGTACAATGTAAATAGAATACAGTTATTAAATTCTAGGTAGACATGATTGCCTGCTGAGTCTGAGGCCTCCTTCTCTCTGCTCTACATGGAAATTTTGAATTTTCTTTTTTTCTTTTTTTGGAGAAGTTTTTACTATAGGGTGTGTGCGCTTGCCAGAAAGACAGAGAGAGACAGAGAGACAGAAAGTGAGAAATCCCCCCCCAGGAGGGATGACCATGCCGCAATCCCTTCTCCTCCATTCTCCTCTCAGGATCTTGGGCACGCACGCACATGTATCTGGCTTGAGTTTAAACCACTGGGTCTGGGACTTGAACTGCGGTTGCCTACATGGGAGTCCAGCGACTTAGCCATTACGCTGTTGGTCCCAGAAATTTAAACTTTTTAGAGAAGTATTAAAGACAGACAAGCACTAAATGGAAACTTTCTCCTGGATATGAGGATGAAAGAAAATTGAAAAAGGAGTAACTTTTTGACATGGAAATTGATGTTAATAAATGCTGACTTTCTGTACCATGGAGCAGTATATCTCAGGTACTCTTATGCTGGGGAAACACTCAGTGGTATGTGGGTGAACAGGCTCTCCAAAAAAAAAAAAAATTAAAAAAAAATCCCGAGTCCTGGTTCTATTTGGCAGTGTTTGCCAATTTCCGTGGTGCAAATACTCCCACCACAGTCAATTTAGGCAACCGATATGACATCACTAAATGTGGAGTTAGAAGAGGCACCGAGAATTGGCTCTTACCAGCAAGTAGAAGCTGAGCAGACTCCAACACATTGCTGGAAACACTGGACCAGAAAATCTAAAAAATTCCTTCTGTTGTATGCACTCTAGACAGTTAATTCTAGAAAAAATTACAAGGTTTTTGTTTGTTTGTTTGTTTGTTTTGTTTTGTTTTCATTTTTTTTTTTTTTGCTAGAGGGCATGTGTGCTCACTAGAGAGAGAGAGAAAGAGAGAGGGAGGAGAAAGCACACCTTATGGAGAATGGTCACGCCACAAACCCTTCTCTGTCCTTTCAGGATTCTGAGCATACATGCACATGCATTCAGCATGTTTCTCAAGTCACTGGGTTCAAGACTTCAACCACGCAGTCAGACATGTGGAATCTGGTTGTCTCAATTACTAGGCTACCCAGCAGGTCTACCATCTTTTTCTTTCTTTCTTTCTTTTTAATTGTTCTATCCCTACAATTCCTAGTTTAGCATATACTAGTTACTTAAAACATGGTGTTTGATTGAGTAACTGAGTCTAATATTCGATACTTACTGCTATAACCACACTAATAACAATATCTAACAAATATTGAATGTTTAATCCATTCCATATATGTAATGTTTTCTCATTTAATTCCAATCATACTATATGATGTAGATCATATTATTATTCCCACTGAATAATAATATGAATGGATAAGTAAACTAAGGCCTAAGGTTAATTAAACTGTCCAAGATTATAACTCTAATAAAGAGCAGTACTAGACAAACAAGAAATCTTAATGCATATTGAAAGAAATCTGATTTAAATCAAAATATGCTTAGACACTGAGATATTCAATTCAGGTACACCAAATACCTTGACTAACAAAAAGGTGTTCTGTTGGGCTGGCAGGTGGTATGGTGGTTAAGGGCATTTGACTCCCACATGGCCACCTCTGGTTCGAGTCCTGGACCTGGCAGCTTGCTTTCCACTTTCTCTCGCTTTCACTCTGGCCCTTTCTGGTCAAATTAAAATAAATAAATAAATAAATAAATAAATAAAGAAAGAAAGAAAGTTAAATAAAAGAATTCTTTAAAGAAATAAAATAAAAAGGTGTTCTAGAGAACATGAATGAATAAATAATTTCTATATTATTAAAATAGAAGACAAAATACTAAAAATATACACTAAACCTAGTACATAACATACATGGTGAATCAAATTTTTGAATATACGAATATGCTGAAATATAAGCCATCACTGTTTTAGCTGATTTTTTATGGTTTTTGCCATAGGGCACATGTGCTTGCCAGAGAGAGACAGAGAGAGGGAAAGTGAGAAATCACTCCCCGGGGGGATAGGTACACTACAATCCCATTTGCTTCATTCTTCTCTCGGGATTTTAGACAAGCATGCACACGTGCCTGCCATGATTTTTCACGCTGCAGGGTCTGGAGCTCAAACCATGGTCGGCCATGTGGGAATCCAGTGCCTTAGCCACTATACCACCTGCTGGCCCCTCTGGTTGATCTCTTTATGGAGAATAGTTTGGTTGCTTAAATGAGGGGACTTTGAAAAGTTTATGAACAAATGAAACTAAAGTACAAGTTCATTATGGTACAAAAAATGAAAAATCATGTAAAATTTTTTTCATGATACATTTTTTCCCATGAAGTTTTGGAAGACTTCCTGTAGAAGAAACTATTAGTACACTCAGGCTGAAATGGTAAGAAAATTCTTGATTGAAAGCACCAGAGGCATCTAAATCTTCTTAAGAGTTTTGAGTAAGCTTATGAGAAAGCTAAGAATGGCTACTTACAGAGTGCCTATCCAATTCTAGGGTCATGCAAGGCCTGCTGCCCCTTTATCTCTCATTCTCCTGGTGGCTTGCTGAAGTTCCAGCAGCATTCCCATTGTACAGATGAAGAAACGGAGTCTTAGAAATGGTCACTATCTACCCACATTTCTGTTAATCTGAGCTTCATAATCACATCACTTTCCCTACCTTTTTGGTGATAAGTTCCCTATTCCAGGTGGCTTGGAAGTCAGGGCAGAATCTATACCTTTTTTTTTGTTGTTGTTAGGTTTTTGCCATAGGGCATGTTTGTTTCTTGGAGAGAGACAGAGACAAAGAGAGACAGCGAAAGAGAAAGTGAGAAATCACTTTCATTTCCCAGGGGAAATGGCGACACAGCAATCTCTCCTTCTCCATTGTCCTCGTGGGATTTTGGGCATGTGTGCACATGCATCCAGTGTGATTTTTAAACCACCAGGTTTGGGATTTGAACCCAGTTGGTCATGTAGGAGTCCAGTGTCTTAACCATCATGCCACCTGCTGGCCTCAGAATCTATGACTTTTAATTTTACAACAACTGTTTCCCGTTTGAAGCTATGTACACATTCATGGGCTACTTCTTTTATGGTTGGCATTTCTGAGACATGGTCATGCAGCACCTCAATATTTTCAGGGAATAGTCAGCTGTGTACTAAAGAATAATAAGGGAAATGCTAAGTTTGGGTGCTTACTTATTTTGAACAGTTTTTAAAGCGTTGCTTGGATGGCAGGTCTGTTCACTGTCAACTACATTTTCAAGGCATCAGCTGGAAATGAGGATGTCCTACTGGGTGATAAAATGATCTGTCACTGACCCCAAAGTACATGTCAAATTCTCAAGTACTGGGGGGTGGCTGAGGAGAGAAGTTGGTAGAAAACACAGCAGATTAGTGTTGTATGGTTCTCTGACTTTGTTTTTTTTTCTAAGACAGATTGTCGCTACAGGGTGCATGAGCTCACTGGAGAGACAGAGAGAGACAAAGAGATAGAAAGTGAAAAATCACCAATCAGGAGGGATGGCCATGCTGCAATCCTTTCTCCCCCATTCTTCTTTTGGGATTTTGGGTGTGCACACACGTAAGCCTGGCGTGAGTTTTAAGCTGCTGGGTCTGAGACTCAAACTGCGGTTGACTACATGGGAGTTCAGTGACCCAACCACCATGCCTGTTGGTCTTGGTTCTTTGACTTTTTAGGGAAAGGTGTTTTGTTTGGTCCACATGAACAAAAATAAATAAATGGAGGTTTATTGTACCATCTTTTTTTTTTTTTTTTTTTTGAGAGGTTTGTTATAGGGTGCGTGCGCTCACCAGGCAGACAGAGAGAGACAGAGAGACAGAAAGCGAGAAATCACCCCCCAGGGGGGGATGGCCACACCGCAATCCCTTCTCCTCCATTCTCCTCTCAAGATCTTGGGCACGCACGCACATGTGCCCGGCGTGAGTTTTAAGCCACCTGGTCCGCGGTCAACTACATGGAAGTCCAGTGACATAGCCATTATGCTAACTGCTGGTCCCATTGTACCATCTTCTAATGGAAGCTTAGAGCTTTAACATTAGAAGACCACAAGCCCTGACACTGGCTTGTCACAGGGAGTGTGTCCCTCTTGACTTCTCCAGCTGAACCAGTTTTGATAATGTCTCTTCTTCAAATCTGTCAGTTCTATGCCACGGCAAGCTTTATAAGAGATCTTTGCCTTAGGCGTGGTGTGTATGCTCACCAGAGAGAGAAAGAGAGAGAGAGAGATACAGAGACAGTGGGAAGGCAAGTGAGAAATCACCCCCACCCCCGACCCCCAGGAGGGATGGCCATGCTGCAATCCCTTTTCCTCCATTCTCTTCCCAGGACCATGGGGATACACGCACACATGCACACACACACACACAACATGTGTCTGGCATGAGTTTCAAGCCACCAGGTCAGGGGCTCAAACTGTGTTTGGCCATGTGGGAGTCCAGTGACATAACTGCTATGTCATCTGCTGGCCCCTATGGACAAGCCTCTTTTCCATCAGGCACCAGTGCAGTTTGCTAACCTCATCCCTGCCACTTTTCTCCTGTCTTTGTCTGAGTCACAAGAATCTTCAAATCCCTAGAACATATTAGACCTTTTCTTTTTCCTCCAGATCTCCGTGCTTTGGAACACTTTGCCAGGCAAAATTCTACTTATTCCTTAGATCTCAGCTCAAATGTTGTTTTCTTCAATGGCCTCCCTGATGAGGCTGGGTCCGTTTGGTCTACATACCCATTGCGCTGACGACTTCTTTTTTTCTAAAGAGTCACTGCATGGGGCTGGCAGGTGGTGTGGTGGTTGGGGTGCTAGACTCCCACATGGCTGACCATGGTTTGAATCCTGGACCTGGCAGCTTGCTTTCTCATTTTCCCTCCCCCTCTCTGTCTCTCTCTGGTCAAATTAAAGAAAAATAATAGTAATACATAAAATTAAATAATTCTTAAAAAATAAGAATCATGCTTGTACATGACTTGTTGCAAATGCACCATAAGAGGCACAATCCCTCTTACAGACTGCTAAGCCCACAGTGCCCAGCACGTAATCTGCACGAGGTAAATATCTGTTGAGTGAAGGACTAACAAAACACTGAAAAGCACAAAGGAAGTGGAGAATTTTGAGTGTCCACTACTCTGGTGTTATTAAGAAAGTGACTGGCTGGCAAATACTTGATAAAATATTTTCACTGGTTAGATGTGAAGAGCAGATGATTCTTTCCCTTAGGAATGCTATCAGTGAGTGGATGGTCCCTGGAAGAATCACTACTTGACTTTATTTATGGGGAATAGCATTCTGCTGATAATAAAGGGGTACATTTAGAATAGAGTCTTTACTTTTTAAGTTTTCTATAGGGTGAGTGTGCGAGAGAGAGAGAGAGAGAGAGAGAGAGAGAGGAGAAGAGACGAGAGGAGAGGAGAGGAAAGGAGAGGGAGAGGGAGAAACTGAGAAAGCACCACCCTCCCAGGAGGGAAAGCCCTGCTACAGCCCTTACCCAGTCTCCTTTTAGGATTTTGGACATGCATGCACATGTGCCTGGTGTGCTTTTCAATCTGCCAGGTCCAGGACTCAAACTGCACAGTCAACCATGTGGACTCCAGCTACCTTAACCACCATGCCACTGGCTGGTTCTAGAGTAGAATCTTAGTGACCGTATGACTTTGGACCAATTCCTTGACATCTTTCACTTGTAAAATAGGGACAATAATCAATCTACTACATAAAGTGATTGTGAGAATCAAATGAAGAAATGCATGTCCATCATGTAGCACAGCTCCCGGCACATAGTAGGTAGTCAATTATTATCAGCACATGATTGGTGCCTCTGTTCAAAGCAGGTACTTCCACTCAGAGGCCAAGGGTCTTGAATCCTGTAAATTAGGCGGCTTGATTATGTCACGTTCTGGAGAGCAGATCAGCACCTCTGCATTGCCCACACCCAGCACACGCTGTAGAAAGCCATCACTCCCATCATGAGTATTCCCCAGAGCCAAAGCAGAAAGGAAATACCAATAGCGAAAACACGCACAAATTCTTATGAACATGCCCCTTATTCTAAAATTTAGACTGCTTCCTGACCCAAATGTGGAACAGAAGTGGATTCACTTGACGCAGTTCTGGCTTGAGACCAGGGAGGCAGTCCTGCTCTAAGGCTTGACCGCCAGAGATCTGCACAGAAGCAGTCCAGGCTGCAGCCTTAGGCTGACTCTGGCCCTTGTCACAGGCTCTAGAGAGAAGAAGCAGTGCTCCCTTGCATCATTTCTAAGTGGCAAAACAATTAAAATGCTGGCAAAAGGAAAATGGGTGGATGAGGTTAACGTGAGACATAGAAGTTGGACTGATGGTAGGCCTGGGGATCCTGACAGCCCAGAAATGGTCATCTCCTCCCTGTGCTGAGTGGCTTTCGTGTTATGTTGTGATCACCTCACAGGGATTTGTGTGATGGGAAGATCTCGGCTAAATTCTAAGGGGCTTCGGTGGCTTTGATGTGATTGTCCCTACTTTGGAGTAGGGCCTGGACTCCTCCTATATCTTCATTCTTCTTTAGCGATTCCAGAGTTTAGTGGAGGGATTACTCAAGTGGAGCTGGCGGGGCTCAACATCTCTAAGCCTGTTTCAACATCTGCAGAAGGCCGGGTTGGAATGGGATTATTCTGAAGATTCAACAGGAAGAATACATTTAAAGCACTTAGCTCTGTGCAAGGCATTTAGCAACTGCTTAAAGAACAGGAGCTGGAGCTCCCGTAGTTATTTTAGACTTCCATGTTCACCTCATACAAGCATCATTCTATTACGGTGAAGGAAATTAAGCAAAGGTACTGTCCCTTGTTTCAGATCTCACAGCTCCTGGGTAAGGGGCAAAGCTGGGTTCCACCCCAGGTCTCTTTCCCCTGGCTGTCCTTTGGGCTGCCTCTTGGGAATTATTTGGCTCAGCTAAGCTCTTCGATACATCGCAGTTCTTGGGCCATCTTCCTTCACTTAATTCATTGAGTCTTCACTCCTAAAACACGGAATCCCTAAGCCCTGTTCAAGCTACCTCCACACTATCTTACAAACATGCTGCTTGCTGTTCTGCCTCATGGCAAATGCAGTTGCTTCTCTGCACAGAGATTTTCTCCTCTTTATCTATGGCTGGATCCTTCAATTGTCAGCTTATGTCTCCCCAGAGAGACCTTGCATGACCACCTCGACTGCAGTAACACCATTCTCAACATTTCCCTTGCCCCCTCCATTCCCCCCCCCAACTGTTTCAGTATGGTGCAACCATTCTCCCACTCAGAGGTTTTCTTTCCTTTTTTATTGCTTGCCTCCTTTATGAAAGAATACACTGAAAGGTCTTTCTCGATCACTGCTCTGTCCCTAGTGCCTAGCACAATACCTGACAGATAGGCGCTCAGTGAATCTATGTTAGGTAAATGAATGAATGAATTAATCAACTCCAGAACTAACATATTTGTTAGCACCTGGATAGGACAAAGGAATGCACCTCTGGGAGAGGGGCCTGGGCACCTGCATGCTTTCCCTCTTGGCTTCCTAAAAGAACAGCGCGAGGCAACCCACAAGACACGGACCCTTCCAAACAGGCATCCCACACAAAAGCACATCCTGCCGTCAAATCAAGGGGAATGGGTGGATGGTTGCTAATTGCATCTTCCAACTGGGCTGATCTTTCAAAAGTTCGAAAGGCGCCTGCCTCCATAAATCCCAGGCTGCTACTGCTGCTGAAGCTGGTGAGGGGGGAGGGGAGGAGGGTGCACTTGGGCGCATCTTGGGCTGGCACGAAGAAGCCACATCTCCTCCTCCCTCCTCCCCCCAGCTCCTCTCCAAGAGAGGAAGCAATGCAGATGGAGACGAGAAATAAATATTCCTGCCTGCTCTGTGCCACTGCAGACGTTTTCCAAAATGTCTGGCTTGGACCATGAAATCAAGCCCGCCCAGGAAAGGAGGCGCACAGCGGGAGAAAGAGGGGGAAAGGGTGGCATATTTGTCGATACTCGTCAGCTTTCTGGGGGGCAGAGCACATGGTGCATACTTGGCAATCTCGCTGAGGTGGGGACGTGGTAAGTGCTCAGTAATACTTGAAGGATCGAATCAGAAATGGGAACCGAGTGGAGGAAATCATGCCAGAGTGCTGGCACCATTTCTGTGCCTTTGTCCAGGGACCTAGGACTCACAGCTGGTTCTCTCCATGGTCTGGGGCTCTTGCCGCAATCCCTGCTACCCCAACTCAGCCCTTTTACCTCCATTCCACTCACATCTTCAGAGGTTAACACAACTGGACTATAGGAAGCCTTCAACGGCCATTTGAGATTTGGGCAGGAGCTCAGAATCCATGTGTGGAGATAGATATTCCTGCCACCTCTAAGCACAGCTCGCCGTCTCTAATACTGGAAGACTGGCAGGAGATGAGAACATAGGCTGCAAATGATAAGTGGGTGCTTTTGGCCTTGGGGTGGCTAAGTGAGTGGGAGAAGTGTCACTAAGAAGGGAAGTTACAGGCCCAGCAACAGGCACCGAAATGTTCTGCACTGCAGTATCTTCACTAGGCATGTTGTGAGGCTGCAAAATGTCTCAGGAAAAAAGTCGGGGGGGGGGAAGAGGATGGGAATTTCAGCCTGAAAACTCCTGCACAGGATACTCTGGGTCATCTTTGCTCTAACCCTCCTGGGAGAATCTCCCCGTTACCATGGTCTCGATATCGCTGCCACTGGACCCCCTTCTAGCTTCCCTCTTGGTAAGTCGCTAAGGAGGGTGGGGCCCTGGGTGGACTGAATTCTGCTCTGTAAAGAGTAGAGGGGCTTTCCTGGTTTTCATGGGTTCAAGTTCAGTGCAGTAAAAAACAGTTTCTCAAAACGAAGACTCAAAGAAAGATGTCCTTTGTGGGTGTTAGGGGAACATTTTCCAGAAATGCTGCATTAATTCTGTCTCGTTTTATCATTTCCACGACTTC
Source organism: Tupaia belangeri chinensis (assembly GCF_000334495.1). NCBI lineage: Eukaryota > Metazoa > Chordata > Mammalia > Scandentia > Tupaiidae > Tupaia > Tupaia belangeri. The sequence goes on along the minus strand of NW_006160083.1, from coordinate 2,819,391 downwards.
ACTGAGGAATGAAACATCTAATATTTCCCACTCATGTGCCCTGAATCTTTCTTTATGAATCTTCCCCACTCATTTGCCCATCTGCCTTCGAGTGCCAGGCAATTGCCAACTGAATCCCACTCTCTCCAGGAAGCCGTTCGGTGGCAGGGGAAAGCTGGCAGGAGACCTGGGTTCTTTTCTCCACTCTGCCCATTGCTGTGTGACCCAAGAAAAATGACTCCCCCTCTCTGGGCTTTGGTTACTTTGTCAAAGGAGTGGGTTGGATAGGTTTCCATTCAGCTGTGACAGTATGGGTTGCTCTACAGATGAAATTGGGTAGAATTCCTATTGTCACCTGCCCTTCCCATCCCACCTTTGCTAATAGACTCCATGGACTGAAGCTATCACACACGTGGAATTTAATCTTTATACTTGGGAAGATGAGAGGTGGCTATCAAGACAAGGCAGCTACACAGAAACATAGATGCTCTTGAGAAACACTTTAAAATGTTTTCTGTTCATGTATGTCTTAACTCTCTGGAAGATTAGTGTGGGGATAGGAAAAGTCCAAAGCCAAGTAGACTTGTAAATGAACTGAGTGTGCATACATTTGCATCTTACAGTAATTATATCAGTTATCTTTTATTAATAATAGTGCTCATTTACTGGGGTCTACTATGTGCTCCTCACCTACATTATAATCCTCACAACAGCTAATTACAAAAGACATTATCCACCCTGCTTCTCTTCCGTACAGATGAAAAAACTGAGGCTCAGAGAGTCTGAGACACGTGCTCAAGGTCACACAAGTGGTTAATACTGGTGATGGGATTAGAACCTGATTTTGCTGGATGCCAAAGATAGTGACATGCTGGGTCTTGTCTTGGCATTTGACAGTCATCTAGGAGATTTCTCGCACAGTGAGGTTATTTTTAAGAGTCACAGACAGTGGGTCCTAAACTGATGACCTTTTCTATGGCATTGTCAGAGGAAACCAACGGGTTTCAGAGCCAGCAAGAACTCTGTTGTTAGAAATGACAGAGAGGCACGCAGTTGCAGTGCCTATCTAGCACCATGAGGGCGGCAGGACCAGGCCCCTGAAGCAGCCCACTAAGAGTGACATCTCCATTATCTTTTATCTGCAGAAAACAAGGCCGGATTTTGGCCAGCTTTTATCCACCTCGCTTATGCCCTTGCCCAACTCTGGCACAGAATCAAAGTCTCTTAGAATTTGTGAAGAAATCAATCAATCTGCTCCAGAGGTCACACATGGCTCACAAACCCAGGTAGGTACGTGAGTGAGTCATCCAGGAAGATGCTGCAGTAAACAGATGTCCAGTCTGCGGAGACCAACTGAGACTCAGCTCCTGCAGACAGCTGCAGCACACGCCATGCAGCCCTCCCCGAAGTGCGGGCTTCTCTGTGAATTCTCCTATTCTTAAATGCAGGCAACTACTCCAGCTGAGAAAAATATACCCTACTCAGTCAGGACCAACTAAAACGTATTTACGGCTCTATCTGACTTTCAGGTCTCTATTTACAAACTCTGAAATTAATTTTCCCCATTTGGAAAAGAGGAAATGGTGGCCAACGTTACATGATTCGCTTGAGATAGCTAATGTGGGCGTACGCAGGCAACCTTTTGGGTGCACACATGTAGAGGTGTGTGTGTGTGTGTGTGTATGTGTACATATGCACATGTTGTAGATTTGCAAGTAAAATAGAAATGACGTTGGATTACCTGCTGTTAAGAAATATCCTATTTACCTAGTGTTAATATTACCCATTCATAGTGGACCATAATCAATATACACAAAACCCCCAAAATGGCATGACAGCACCCCTTCCAAACCAAAGCAAAAATTAGAAGAGGAAAAAGCTCTTTACTTACCGTAAAAGACAGAAAAGAAGAAAATAAAGTCCCTTCGTCGTATCTGGATAATTTTGCCAGTACTCCTTCCAAGATAGTAACAAACTAGTAAAACAGCAAAAAAGAAAAAAAAATTATTACTTTAAACTATAATTGTTCATAATAAAAAGCAACATTTCCCAACCATGCAGAGATCGGGATTGAGCCCTCTGCTCATTTTCGCATTCTATTATTTCATTCCCACCTCCGGAGAAAGGAATAGACTGCCTTTGCACAGAAATATTTGACTTATCCGGCTTTCTCTTCATTATTATGTGATTGCAAATATAGAGTGTTACAGAAGTGCAAAGTGACAAAATATTATTGAGTTGCATATAGCACGCGATAATATTAAATGCACTTTTCAAAATCCAAAACTGCGCAAAGCAGTTTTTACGATACATATTAGCACTACATTTAATCCAATCTATTTTTATTTGTATTTTATCAGTAATTTGGGGGAAACAGAAGTTTAGCACTGGCAAATATAAATGTCTTCCCATTCGGCATTACTTAGTTAAAATTCTATAATTCATGAGGGTGACTGAAATAGCTTTATCTGACTTTTATGTTTTATTATGACTCTCACTGCATGTGAAACTAGAGGAAAAGGGGTTTTCATGATGGCAGTATTCCTTATTACCGTTTAACTTTCTGTATTTAAAAAAATCTAACTTTGTCAGTGCTGAAAGACAAAATAAACATTTCCTGCATAACCTAATGCAATGTTTGGGGACAAATTCTTATTAAGTTAACATATGCCACTTCATCAATTTATCTTCACACGGCTCGCGATCATCAGAAAACCATTCAGAGCTGAGCCTGGGTGATGTACAATCTTGTTTCCTGAGCGACGCCAAGTATCCAGCTCAACTTTTTTTAACGTGTTACATTTTAATGGAAATGCAGACATAACAAAGCAATGTTCACAATGAAACATTTCACCTGGAGCTGAAGGTTACCTTTGCAACCAAGAGTGTTATCATTTCTTTTACAGTTTCTTCAATTAATTCGTCTATTTTTGAATGGTATTGATGCTAAAGAACACAGAAAGACAAATATTAGCCTGTTTGGGAGGTGATGGCATTGCATCCGTCAGTAACTTACAGACAACACAATTTATAAATAAAGGCTGGCCTGCAGACCCAGTTTATTTCCATAGTCCCAGAAGCATCTACAAGATTCTAAGTACAGGTATTTGATGGACAGCGATCTGAATCTCTTTTAAATTTTTTTCTAGGCTCATTGCTTCTCACCGAAGACTTTAGATACCATTGATATGTGTAGACATATATACACATTTCCAAATAGTATACACAAATGACTTAACAGCTCAGCAATGTGTTGATCTGGATCTTACAAAGCAAGATACCACAATAATGTAATACAGGAGATGAAAAACTGTCTTCGGAAAATTGCAGGAGAGATGTGGTTTACATAGTAGAATACTCCCAAAGGGAACTGGACTAAGACATTGTCACTAATTTTGAAAAAACAATGCTGAAACCTTCAGGTACTTTATGTTAATGCCACAGAGTTCCCCAATTTTGTCTCCAGGTATTGACCCAGTGTTGAGGTAAAATATCTTTTTCTGAATCTTTGTGGCAAACCATTCATTTTCTCCATTCATGGATACACAGATCCAGGCTTAGAGTCTCAACTGAGACTGCTGCTAAGTTTTTCAATTTCTCTAACTGTGGCTGTCGATTAAATTTAAATAGTAATGTGAAAACAAACCCCCACACAAACAAAAATCTGCTTTAAATGCCAGGGAAAAAGGAAAAGTGATTTCAACACAAAATATTATATGCCAGCTCCTTGACATTTATTAGATCATTTTAGTATCCATTTGAATTATTCCATATTTCCTTAACAAAAAATAACAATGCAAAAACATTGTTATTTGGAAAGGAAATGCACTTACCCACTCTTTAGCAAACTTTCAGAAGGATCATTAATTAGGAACAGAAAGGAAAAAAGAATAGTGCAAATAAAAATTGAGACAAAAGGACATATGAGAAAATAAAAATCAAATAAATCATCTAAAAGCTATAAAAGTATACAGGGAAAAAAATCACAGCAATGCTTAGTATTCTAATAACTGGCAATGAGAATGATTGAGAATGAGCAAAGGGATGTGAATTAGATGAATTAGAGTTATAGGGGAGGGTTTTTTTTTTTTCCCCCAATTGAAAGACCTGGATAAAGTCCTAGTGCCAAGTTGCAAAGTCACGTTGTCTATAGAAATTTAGCTCAGTTTCCTTTTCTGTAAAACAAATACACAAACATAAAGAAATGGATAATAATACCACTATGCAGGAACAATGAGAAGAGGGAAGCCAATACAAACTGTTAGTTTTGGAAAGGGAACAAGTTCAAACCCTGTATAAAGATTTTTAGTTATTCTGTTCTAGTATTAGTAGTAGTAGTATTATCGAAAAACAAACAAACAGTGCCCAAGCCCTTTCCTGTTCATAGTCTCAGTCTCATAGATCTATCTTAAAGATCAAGTGAGGGTCTAGATATGAAAACATTTGTCAGCTGTAATTGCAATTCAAACACTACTATTTGTTCAAGTTCATCTTGCAGAAGGTAAGAGCAGAGAGATAGTCTTATTATTTCATCATCCCATCCTGTTTCATTTGAGTTGATTAGGGGAAAAACAACAAAGCGAAGCAAATAACTCATAGTGTACTGTCCTTGTGAAGCAGAACTCACATTGGCTAATACTGCTAGATTCCAGACAGAATTTACTCAGAATTTACTTGTAAGTGGCATAAACCTGAAGCTAAATGCAAAAAAAAAAAAGAATCTGCAGAATTCTGTGCTAGAAATACAAAGAAAGATATCAGAGCAAAAAATATTCAGAAATATTGACAGGGCTCCAGATTCATTTTTAGGTCTTGAGATAAGATCCAGAATCACATGCTTACTTTCCCTCTTCATGTGATGGCCTCACTCCACTAGGCTTTCTTTAGATTGCTATAAATGATTCATATTTATTAAATTAATTATGGGATTTAACTAAATCAGAGAAGCTAGCTGTGTACAAAATAATACAATATGAAGTATTAAGTGAGGCACTCTACCCAGGCAAAGGACATAATTGAGAATAGAAACTTGGTTGAAACGGTAACTAGAGACAAGAGCAATTGTTCTCCACTCACCAGGAAGACGTAGGGTTTTGGTCTGAGGAGTTAATGATACCTTGCTATCTCTAAGAGAAACAAGGCTTCTCTTCAGGAGCGGGAGAACCTTAGACTGTTCATATAGGGACACTGCGGCTTATGGAGACAGGGAGGTTATATGTGAACCCCTTCCCACTGTTGATTTTTCTGGGCCAAACATGGCCCTACCTTCTCTCCAGGTGGTCTCACTATGTCTCCCTTTCACTCTGCACAAATATGATGATCTCTGCTCTTCATCTGTTATAACAAACATTTTTTTCTGCTTATAATACAAAGTACTTTGATAGCAGTATTCCACCTCTCCCAGGGGAAACTTGAGCATAAGCAATCTCTGTTGATCTATGTTCTCATCTCTGAAATGGTGCCAGAATGCTGTCATGAATGTAGGCATAAGGTTCACTTAACTACGTAACAAAATGATGCGTGGAAACATGGTCCAGAAGCTTAGGAGTGCTGTGTGAGAATTACCACTACCTACTACTATTACTAAGTGCTTAGCATGGTGGTCACATTTGTGTATACATGGCTCTACACACTCTTAAAACCTATACATTTCATTGTAAATAAATGATGCCTCGATGAAAAGAAATCTACTTTGGGGAAAATAGTAGGTTAGGGCAATAATTACTCTGCTATCATACAGCAAAGGGATAAATATCAAAGCATTCTCCATTCCTATTCAAGTAAATGCAAAATACCTGAATATCGTTTGCCAGATTTTTCTGACATATGAGACTTATTTGATTAACTTGCTTTTTCAGAGTAGTAATAGTATTCTACCTTCATTCTCTCTCTCTCTCTCTTTTTTTTTTTTTTCAGGAGGGAGATATGTAAGATGATTTCAAATAGTTCCTGGAAAAATGAAATTAAAGTATGAGTTTAGGCCAGCTCCATAGTGTGGCAGTTAAGTGCAATGCACAGGGAGTCAGATCCCACATGGCCAACTACAGTTCAAATCCTGGCCCTGGTGGCTTAAAAATCACATTGGGCATGAGTGCCCAAAATCCTGACAGAATGAAGGAATGAAGGAAAAAGGATGGTGGGTTACTGTGCCCTATTGGGGAATGCTTTCTCTCTCTTTCTCTCTGGCTAGTGTACATGCAGTAAGTTTACTTTGGTGCAAATTTTTTTTGAAATCCATGCATAGTTTTTTCAAAATGCACATTTCCAAGAACTTTCTTTTTTTTAAAAAATATTTATTTATTTTATTCATTCATTTATCTTAATTTGACTAGAGAGAGACAGAAAGAGGGAGAGAGAGAGAGGGAAAGTGAGAAAGCAAGCCACCAGGTCCAGGACTTGCACCGTGTTTGGCCATGTGGGAGTGTCTAGAACCTTAACCACCATGCCACCTGCTGGTCCCCTCCAAGAACTTTCTGAAGACTCCTGATATTGTCCTATGCAGATATGAAGCTTCATGAAAAAGTATATATACCACTGGGTCAGCTTTAATTACCATCCTCTGTACTAGTTTATCATGTTATAAAATTTCTAGCAGCTTGATTGACTAAATTTTATTGACAGATCTGTTAGGATGCAGACAGAATTGACCTATATCCCTAAATTGTATCCTGGTGTCCTAGATTATGGTAACAGCTACTGTTGGTACTACTAATATTCAATAGCATGGGAAGTTTGAGGAGTTAACTCTCCTTCAGATGAGCTAAGTTGCTGCAAATTCATAATCGCTACATGAAAATCATTCTACATGACTTCCTGTGCTGCACATTTTGCCTTGTCATGGAACAGATTGTGTGTATGTTGTCTTTCTGTTAAGACCATCTGACCTTGGAAAGGAGATGAAAACACACTAGACCAAGTGAGAAACTATTTAATATACAATTTTGTCTCTATTGGTACTTCACCAATTTTAATCAAAAAATAAATATTTAAGATGGAAAAGTATGGCTAACAAATGTCCCAACAGCTGCCTTTAGATGAGATATAACCTCAGGGAAGTGACCTTTAAATTGAGAGATTGCATTACCTGACCAGCAGCTAGTCAGAAACAGGTTGAGAATAAGAATACAGGTGGGGGCAGGTATTGGTATCTACAACTATACTATAGGCTTCATAGCTCAAACTCACAAAATACAAACTACATAAAAACATTGGACTTCCATCTGTTCTCATGCAGTCTTAGGATATTTTCAATTATCCTTGGCCAGTCTCTCTCTCTTTTAAAAAATTTGCTGTAGGGTGTATGCTCTCACCAGGGAGAGACACACTGAGAGAGGGGGAGAAAAAGTGAGAAAGCACCAGGAGGATGACCATGTCACAACCTCTTCTCTATTCTCCTCTTGGAATTTTGGGCATGCATGCGTATATACCCAGTGTACTTTTCAAGTCACTGGGTTCAGGACTTGAACCACACAGTTGGCCATGTAGGATTCAGCCATCCTAACCAGATAAAATGTACATCTGAATAAGGCCTGAGGGGAAATAGATATATTGGACTACATCAAGTTAGAGAAAAAATATTTTTGTTCTAAAAAAAAAAAAAAAACTGTCAAGAAAGTAAACAAGACAACCTACAGAATGGAACAAAGTAGATCCAAATCATAAAACTCAACAATTAAAAAGGGAAATAACCCAATACAAAACATTAGTAAAAGGATCTGAATAGGCCTTTCTCTGAAGAATACATATATAATGGACAACAAGCTCATGGAAAGATGCTAAACATCATTGTAAGTCAAAACCTATAACAGATACCACTTCACACACATTGGGGTGGCTGGAACAAAAAAGACAGATATTAAGTGTCAGCTAAGAGGTACAGAAATCAGATTTCTTCTACATTACTGGTGGAAAGGTAAAGTAGAGGAGCCATTTGTTTGGTTGTTTTTCAGTTTGCCAGAGGATGTTGCACTCACCAGAGAGAGACAGAGAACAGGAGAGAGAGGAAGAGGAAGAGAGAGAAATCATGCTCCAATGGGGTGTGGCCATGCTACAAGCCCTTCCTCCATCCTGTTGGAATTTGGGGCATGCATGCACAAGTGCCTGGCATGTTTTTCAGGCTGCTGGGTCCAGTATTTGAACTATGTAGTAGGCTGTGTGTGATCACCCTTAACCACTAGACTATGGGGAAGGGGGAAGATTCCTGGTACAGCCACTTCAGAAAACAGTTTTTCTATTCCTCAAAAAGCTAAACAGAATGAATATATGACCTAGAAATAGGATTTCTAGGTCGTATATATACTCAAGTGAGCTGACAACAGAGATACACCTGAAAACTTGTACACGAATGTTTATAGCAACAGTATTTGCAATAACTAAAAAGTGGAAGCAACTCAAATGTTGCTTAACCGATGAATGGATAAATAAAATATGGTATATCCATACAATGGAGCCATAAACAGGAAGGACCAATATATGCTATAACAACATGGATGAAACTTGAAAACACTCTGTTAAGTGAAAAAAGCAGACACAAAAGGCTACATATACTTCTATTTATAGGAAATATTCAGAATAGGTAAATCCTTAGAGACAACGTAGATTGGTGATTACCTAGGGTTGAGGAGGAAG
>NW_006160083.1:2806172-2810732 GCF_000334495.1 Tupaia belangeri chinensis | reverse complement strand
AGTGGGTACTCGGTGTCTTTTTGAGATTATGAAAATGTTCTAAAATTGATTGTAGTGATGGATGCATTACCTTGAGGTTATACTAAAATGATTGAATTATATACTTTAAGGTGAATTTTGTGAATATGTGAATTATCTCTCAATTTAAAAAGTTCTGAGAGAAGAAAATTTAGAAGGGATAGGATTTTTAAAAGTATGAACTCAAAGGGATCTTAATGAAGTAGGACTTTTAAATGGGTTCCCAGTGAAGCTTGGTAGGTGGTGGTAGGCAGGAAAGAGGTACAGAGATGGAGAGCAACTTGGAAGCAAGGCTTCAGCCAGAACTTGCCTTCATTTTTTCACATGAATGCCTTTTTTGTATTGAAGAACTAATTCTGTAGCTAAAAACAGCCTACATAAAATTAGAATAGTGCTATCATTTTACAAATGAGGAAACTGAGACCCAAGATGCCGAATGACTTGTCCAACTTCAGTTCGTAGCACAGCCAGGACAAGAATCCTGGTTTCAGGACATATAACCCAGGTCTTCCCCAAGTGGGCTGTCCTTCCTGCCCGAACTTGTCTCCTCTACTCGTTTTTGGACGCTGAGTCTTTGGATGAATGGTTCTCAAAGTGTGGTGTCTGGAATGGCCAACAGCACCAGTATCACCCGGAGTTTGTCAGAAATGCAAATTCATAAACTGTACCCCAGACCTATCAGAAACTCTTGAGGTGAGAGGCCCAATAATCTGGGGTTTAAGATGCTCTCTAAATGAGTCTGATGCACACCGAAATTTGAGAACCACCACTCCAGACCATGCACATTTATCAAGTGGAGCTCAAAAGACAACCCAGAGCCAGGGCTTCCTGCATTTGACTCCAGCACCTGCAATGTAACCCTCAGGGGAAGATCTCTGACAAGAGTTGTCAGGAGCAGAGCTAACATGGGGGTGGGGGGTGGGAGGTGGTTTCTCAGCTGACTTGTGGAGGAAATAAGGTTGGAGATGATCTTGCCAGGAAGAGAATACCACCAACCCACATTTATAAATGGAAGGTGCTGAAAGAGAAAATAAATAACGAATAAGAAGCAAATATAATTTAGTAAAAATTCTGAGCATGTAAGGCTGGTATCGAAAGATCTGATTTAGGAGCAATTTATGCCAATTGGCAACAACATAGAGTTGCCAGAAATGTTTCTGAATTAATTCTAAATTGGTATATGAATATCTAGCTGGCTTAAGGCCATCAGAGAAAAATGATCATGATAGTCTTTAATCAAGCCCAAGTTGCTGTTTCCTTCTCCTTTACATTTTAAATAACGCTTTGGAATTGGAAACTTAGCAAAGGACTAAACTTTTGGTCAGGGAAGATTCACAATCAACGCAGTCTAAGGAAAATTTAGTCTGCAATTTTGGAGAAATGCGGAACCCACCAAGTGGGGACTGGGTAGCCTGGTGATCTAACATTGTACATCCTGAAAGTTGCTTAATGCAAAGAAGAGTTCTCCTGCTGTCCAGATGTTCAAAGTGATAAAATCCAGCTCAAATGTGAAAACAACTTGCATTCTGGCAAGCACTGATCTTTCGGAGATACCAGCCTAATAAATAAGGTTGTCAAACATCATTTAGCTTATAGAAATTTTATGACCACCCCATCTCCGGCCAAGAATCACTTCCAAGTGACTGACATTCTTATCAGCCTTAGAAATTTACTTGACAAACAGATACTGAACACTCACCGTGGTATAATCCACAAATGTTAAGAGTATATTTCTGAAACTAACAGACTATGGTAGATGGAAAGAATTTGTGAAGTTTTCTTCTATGTGATCAATGGAGAGGGGAAAAGAAATTAATTTTTTTTTTTTTTTTTTACCTCTTGGCCCATTTCCATGCTGCAAAGTTTTGTTGATTGAGCTTTGGCATCAACCATAACATTAAACATGGTGCATATTGACTGTGGGACTCGAAAATCTGTTGATCGACTGGTTTTTTGCAGCTTAACTTCAAATGCAATCCTGGTTCTATTAAAACAAAGTAGGAAAAGACCAATTCAGTGTTCAGATGGCAGCAGGTGGAGGAGACATTTTCTGAGAGGTCAGTGAAAAAGAAAATTGAAGGCTGTAATCAGTTTCAATCGACAATGACTTCGCATGTGTTCTCTTTTAAATGACTTTCCCGACTAAGGAAGGCCTATTCACGGAGACGGCCAGGCACACCCTTCCTTTCTCGGCAGCACATGGAACACCTGTAGCTCAGCGTATTTCTGTCTATAGTTTACATGCTATGGACAACCCTAATTGCAGGAGAATGAATGAACAAAAACCTGATTAGAGCACATGTAAGTTCTCTCACATTGGTAACTGCCTACCTTGAATCACTTGATTAAAGAACCCCAAAACACAAAAACGCAGTTTCTAATCTTCAAAACCTCATGGTGGGGGAAAAAAAAATCTTAAGTGACATTTATTGTTTTCTTTTCTTTCAGGTTTTGAAAGAGACTCAATTTAAAAAAAAAAATCCAACAAGTTTATTATACTGCTTTGAAGACTAAAAAAATATATTTTTTTTACTTGTTAAAGGTCATGAAAAAGAAATATTGGGCTGTCGGGAAAGTTAGGACACATTTTTGCCTAAAGAAACATAAAAAAATACATCATGACTTAACCAACAACCTAATAGATCAAGCTGTTAAAGGGCAGTTTTGGGGAGAGACGGGAATAGGAGGCGTGGTATGGAGGTAATTTCAATGTTTGTTTTCAATGTCAATATATTATTTTGCAAGCAGAATATATCATTTTTGTAATGGAAACTACTATAATATATAGTTATATGTACATAAACTATGCATTCTAGAGATTGTGAACTGGTAGCCCTTAGGCACCCTAACATAGCATAATTATGACACAGGTCAAATTATGATCCTGGCAATGTAATAACTGCTTAGAGAGGAAACCTAGTCTGACATGGCCAGCTGGTAATATGGACGTGAGATCTAATCCTCGATACCAGCGTTGCAAAAGGGCCCGGTTACATTTTAAAAGATTTCGGAGAAGTGGGTCACATCATCACACATCTTTAAAGAAAAGCACCTGGTTAGTAAATGGGTTTACTAATGCATCGTTTCAGCATTGTTCGCAGTCCAGTTCTGGAGATCATGCAGCCGCTGGGAAGGTATTGCTTTAAGAGGTATTCGTAGCAGTTTTCTAACAGTGCATTGGAGGACCACACAGCTAGTTAGCTCAGGAAAGGATGCCAGCTTGCTAACACACCCTGGGTGCATGCAGAGAAGCCAAGTATAATTTCTAAGGTTGGAAGCCCAGTTCTTAAGAGGAAAAAAAAAAAAAAAAACTAAAGAAAAAAAAAAAGCCCTAAACCCTTAAAACACCCCTATATAATATATGATCATGTTAAAGATAAATGCATCTTGGCTTCTAAAGATTCAGTGCACTGAAGTAGCTTTCTAATCCTGATGATCATTTTAAGCTACGCTGAAAATACATCCTTTTCTGGTTTTGTGAAAAGGAGGCCCGATGGGGAGTGAGTTGGACAGGTCCCTGTGCTGATCTTCTGATACTTGTGTGCCAGTTCCGGCCCAGTTTGAGAAATGGAAATGCTAAATCGCTCCTTTCCAATGAAGTAATCGTCTTCTGTTTTCACAGGAGAACTGTTCAGAGCACTTGGAGTGCAGGGCTATGAAAAGAGGAAGCTGAACACAAAGTTAATATGAGTGTGAGAACTGATGGGACCGAAAGCCAGAAATGGAGAGGTCAGGTAACCCACTGACTATCCTTGAGAGCAGAGCCAGGGTGCCCTATTTTGTGTCCAGTGCAATACTTAATACACACTAGAGGCTCTGCAAATGTCTGTGAAATGAATGAGGTTTCTTGGGAACTTAGGTATGAGGACATTTTGGCATCATATCTTTACATCTTTGAAACAACATCCTCACTACATCATCCTAGAATAAGTGTAATTTCTCCTCTTGTAATGAGGAAAACATTGATTCTAAGGTTCTGCTAATGTGGATTCCTAGAACCTCCGAGGCCTTCTCCATGTTCTGGCCTCTGAACTTAGAGGTCTGGAGATGGTATTTCCACTACTTTCATTCTTATCTCCTTTTGTTCTTACATCTGGGACAGTGATTGACAGGGACACTGAGAAATTCAAGTGTGCAGGGCAGTCACATAGGTGCAGTGGACCAACTTCTGCCAATCAAAGGTTACGTAACAACTACGGTGTACCCAGCTTGATGCCAGGACCTGCGGAGGCTGAAGAGCACGTAATGAACAGACTCATCCTTGTCCCTCAGCAGCAAACCCTCCTTCGGCACCTTGCACCATAGACATGAGGTTACAACGTGCTAAGGGATAAAACAGAGTATCCACCTTCGACATGTTCATATCTATTCTTTGAGGATCTCCCTATTTCTTATTTTCTACCTGGAAAGTTTTCTGTGTCCTTTACAGTGAAGGACACAGAGGTCTTTCCTGACAATTGTGTGTACAGATCAGGAGTGGATAAGTCTTATTTCTAATGTATTTTGGTCCCTAGGACAGATCAGTAGAGAACGTTTTGCCTC
>NW_006160083.1:2789071-2806141 GCF_000334495.1 Tupaia belangeri chinensis | reverse complement strand
AACCGCTCTGCAAGAAGATTTTTTGGTGGGATCATTTGACCATTAGAAGACCATTGCTTTTCTTAAAATTGATTCAGATTATGTAGGAAATGGTAGCATTCAAAACCTTAAAGAAGTATTTTGATTTTGGATTTGAAAATAGTCCTCCCTTTGAATCTAAGAGTGGAAAAAAAAGAACAAAACCCCCAGTCTAGACCACAAGAACTTTAAGCTTCTGGAGTGACATTCAATGCCTTCTGGGATTCTTTTTTTTTTTTTTTTTTTTTTTTTTTTTTTTTGGGGTTTTTTTTTTTGTTTTTTTTTTTTTTTTTTTTTTTTTTTGAGAGGTTTTTGCTATAGGGCGCGTGCGCTCTCCAGACAGGCAGAGAGACACAAAGCAAGAAATCACCCCCCAGGGGGGATGGCCATGCCGCAATCCCTTCTTCTCTGCTCTCCTCTTGGGATCTTGGAGACACACGCATACGCGTTAGTTTTAAGCCACTGGGTCTAGGACGTGAACCGCAGTCGACTACGTGGGAGTCCAGCGACATAGCCATTACACTAACTGCTGGTCCCCCCTTCTGGGATTCTTTAGAGCAATAGCTCTTTTCCCAATTCCTGTTCAAATGTTCACCTACCTGGGTCTGTGTTGCTCTTTTGCCCTTAAGGTTTCCATTTTTTATGCTATTACTTCTCTTTTCTTCTTCCAAGATATAAAATGATGAATTCAGAAAGCTTCCAGGAAAACCCAGCTTCCATCACCCACAACTGATCCATCAACTAAACTACACAACATCTGGAGATCTAGAGTGGCCTATCCTGCTTACAGTCTATTTTTTTGAATGAGGAAAAATAATGGAACAGTTATGAACTGGAAAAGGAACTTCATGTGTGTCTGGGGTAGACAGGATTATGATGATGATGTCAAATCACTGGAATTTCTTTTTTATATTTGATATATAGATATAAATACTATAGGAGGGGAGGAGGGATATGGTTTCTAATGAGTATGCTAAGAACTTAACACTGTGCCTGCCCTATGGGAGGGACTTAAATGATTTTTGCTGAATGGTTGAACTTGGTCCTTATTTTCTTCCCTTTATTTTCTCAGAACAGTTGGCTTGAGAACCTCTAGTGTAGCATTCCTACTTGGATCCTATAAGCCACAAGATAAAAGAAGTAATTCCGAGGAAGGCAAATTACATGTTCAATGTTACATACCCCCTTGCTGATACCCTGCTTACTTCTGTGCAAGACAACTAAGAGTTGGCACACAGTAGGTACTCAGTGCAGAGACACTGGATGAAGAATAATGTTGAGGCCCTGCCCAAAGTATCAGAAAACCATCAGATTCCTGCTTCTTGTATGGGATATGCTGGCTCTGGAATTGTATGCTGTTCTCTTTTATTCCCTCCCAACTTCTACCTGTGCACGCATTCACATGTATAACAAGTATTTGTTAGGTAAATGTTTTGTGTCAGATACTGCTAGATACTGGGGATACGGGGATTTAAAAAAATGAACCTGGATCTTTTCTTCCTGGAGCCAACAATCATGAAAAACTTGGCATCTGGTTATTTGGGGTTTAGGAAGAACAGCAGGCAGGTGATTAGAATCTAGACTTGGGTGTCCACCATTCCAACTGACTTTGACAAGCAGGCACCTTCTCTAAAAAAAACTCCAAATCATGATCATTGAAAGGACAGCCATTTATCTTCCTTGGTTCATGTAACATGGGGGAAAGTGCACAGATCCTTTGCGGCCACCCAGGCTTACCTTTTGACACAAGACTCAATCATGTCACTTGCCATCAGCTTCAGGCGTTGTTCTAGGTGCTTTCCAAACTCTTCTTCGGGCCAGTGCAAGTCCCGAATGAAAGTCTGTAGGGCATCAAGTTTCCAGAACAGATCTTCTGAAGTGCCTGATCCATTACTGGCAGGATAAAAATTAGAAAACGAGAGTCACTCTACTAGCCTCAGGCTCTGAAAAAGCTAACACAGAGACAAGTGGGGGCTAGAAGGCTTAAGGCAAACAGTGGCTTCAACATACAAACGACGTGTGTTGGCGGAGGAGGTGGGGACAATCTCCACCGGCAGATTTTGAGTTTTACCATACATGCCTTAGTCTACTTTGCTCAGCCAATTACTCCAGACCAGTGAGAAGTCTGAAGAAAGTGTTAACCCACAACTAGGAGAATGGTGTATGGTAAAAATCAGCCTTCTTTTAATAACCACATTAACACATGTGATGATTCAGATGAAGGCCACGGACCGGGGAGAAAAAAGTCTCAACGGATAATAACTACATGGCAACATGCAGTTATTAAAATCCAGGGTTTCATGCACTTCCCCAGCTCCCCTCCAGAGTGGAGGCTTCTTGGAGATTGCACAAGACTTTCAGTTTTAAAAGGACAGTGCTAACAAAGTGGTGAGCGAGGACCTGCTTTCTCTCTTGAGCTGGAAAGAAGTTGGGGTGACTCAGATTGAGACAGGCACACCTGGATACCTTGAATCCAAGATCCTTGTACAGTTTGGTAATTATTCCAATTTTCATAGACCAGCCCATTGCATAGGCAGCCCCAGGATGAGGTGAGGTGGGGCAGGGGAGGGGAGTGGACAAGGATATTTGCAATGCTTTAGGGCTCAAAACCTGAGCTCTTTTACCGTTGCACCATCTTACCCAGTCCTCTGTACAGATGGGGAAGTTGTTCTCAATTCTTTTCTGTACAACGACCTCTAAGAAACTTTTACCTGGGGCATCCACAGAAAGCCTGTATATGGTAAATGCTCCATTGCTCACCCTCTTGCCCTTCTCTGGCTGGCTTTCTCTTTGTTAACAATCCCATTTGGAGCTCTGAGGGGTGGCCGCCCCCCCACCCCCTTCCTCGCATACCACTAATGCTAACACGGTAATTTATAAAATGTCCAACACACCATGCATTACCACTTGTTCTGACATCGTCTATAGAAACAGATGAGAGTGGGTGTTTCTATTGTGACAGATGCCAGCTGCATTGAATTAATGCTTCAGAGAGAAATATAGCTAGTGCATAAATGCATACACAGCTACTGCAGGGTGGGAAGGGGGCAAACTCCCAACATGCCGAGAGGGAGCCTACGGCCTGGACCAACAGGGTAATGTTTTCAAGGACAGACCAGTCTGAGGTCAGTACGTAGATGTATCTGACACGAAGGAGCAGGTAACATGGAAACACGTCCTTAAAATGAAAGGTGGCAAAGGAGGAAACTGAAATTATGAAAAGATATAGAATCAGGCATTTCCTGGTGGGTGATTGAGAATCCACGCCTTCTTTTCAGATACTTTTGTAGTAAACATTGTTAAAAAGTGGGGGAATGCGATGTCTCTCTGAAAGTCCAGCCTTCCCCCTACCCTGTTCTGTGCTTAGGAACGAGAAACCCCAACTTTATCTAGTCTAAGACCCGTTTTGGAACTGCATGGTTTATGTTTTAAATCATTAAGTACATATGAATGCAATAATTGGTATTTATTACAACAACATTTTGACACCCATCTGGTTTCAGAGTTACAAAAAATTCTTGTAGGGTTTTTTTTTTTTTTCTTTGAAGAGCTTATTATTAAGTTTTGACATGAGGAAAAGAATATTTTCTTTTTATTTTTAAGATAAACTGTTAATGTTAAGGCAATAGCACCAAGATTATTTTGATTGCTGAGCAGTTACCAAAATGTGTTCTCACTTGTGCCTTAATTAATTGAACAGAGACCATCATCTACTTCATTACAATGTCTTGATTCATATCTTTTCAAAAACAATGTCACAGAGCATGCATGGAAGAAGGTAAGAGAAGCTTTCAGGTATTTATTTCGGAATTTTTAACAGATACTACCTAATCTAACTTTTAATATAGTCATCTTAGCATGAATATGATTTGTATTCTTTCTTAGAAGTTTTTTTTTTTTTCCCTTTGAGATACAAATTTTTGGAAGCTTTAACTTGTCTTTAAAAGAGAATCAGACATGTTGACCACATGAATTCATTGTGACCTTCTGAGCAAATACAGGCTTTTAAAAATATTACGCAGTTTTGGAGGAGCCAGGTCATTTTAAAGTCCTATTCTCTACTGGATCACTGCAAAAATGGAAATGCTGAGGGCCATCTTGATGAATGTGATTTCAAGATTTTGAAACATCACTGCCAGTTTCAGATCATTTTTTATTCCTTTGATAATAACACTTCTCTTTGAAAATGTGCCAATTTATTCTTTCAAGAAAAAGCTTATCTGGCCTATAATTAGCTGTGGTCTAAGAAAAGGATCAAAGGAGGGTATAGAATCACTAAACCTTATTTCACTTATTAAATCATGCACGTGGTTCCAATTTAATTTCCCTGAGGTAGAATTTAGGGGTGCTGGGTCTTCTCCTTGCTAAGGAAAAAAAAAATAAAAAGAGAGAGAGAGAAAGAGAGAGGGAGGCTTCATTTCCTAAGCTAGAAGAAATGGCTGCTCAACCTTCATTCCCCCAAACAGCTGGCTTAAAAGAAGCAGCCCAGGCTTTAAGAAAAATAACCCCATGCAATCCTGGCATCTGTATGGATGAATGTAATGAATGACCACAGATCTCAGACTACAGATGATATGGCTACCAAAAATTTAATTATTTGATGGCTAAATCTTGCATTCTCAAATTTAGAGGCCTTCTTGATACCTAGATATCAAAGCTCCACATTGTATGATGACCTTGGAAAACCACTTTACTAACATTTATATTACTAGGCTTAATACATTTGGAAATTTTGATTTAGTCCTGAACATATTGTAACTATATCCTGCCACTGCTGACACCAGAAATAGGCTTTATGGTTTAAACAGTCTCTAGACTTCTTTTTTTTTTTTCAATTTTTATTTTTAAAAACCTCAGCATCTAGGTAGATATGCTTCTCTCATAGATTTGGATCAAGCAAAGATACCTGGCCAGCCCAACAAAGAAATGTCTTGGACTATTTCTGGATGAATGACTCTTAAAGTCATGTCACCTGCATTTAAACAAAAGGGGTGGAGGGGCTGTAAAATCCTCTTGCAAAGGGATTCAGGAAGTGAAACACAGTCCTCAAGCATTCAGTGGGCGGAAGACAAATTGTTAGTGCTGTATATAGAGCAAACGTCTTACAAACATGATGCATGCCAGAAATAAACAATATTGTCTCTGTATGATCAGCAAAATATGTCTAATTATCCATCTCCATCTCTGTTATATAGGATGTATAGAAATAAACAATACATATCCATGCCAAGATCACTTAGATTGAAACGAGATCTAATGGGAACTGAATACACACTCAGCATCATATATAGCAGCCATCCATGACGGTGCCGAAAAAGTAGGCATTTGTGGGATGCCTAGAGGGATGTTAACTGGTAGATTTGGTACTTTGGGAAGGTTCACATTGGGTAGGTTCACATTGGGTAGGTTACTGGTTAAACTCCTGTGGAAGAAACAGACAGAAAGAAAAGAAATACCATCACAGTGACAATGCAGATGTGGCAGAAGCACACGACAGCTGTAAATAAACTGGATAAGTTCACAGCAGGACAACAGTGAAAACTCAAGCGACACACTTCAGAGAGCAGCTTACGACGGATGAGGAGCTGTGGCGTGGCTCAGTATTAAGAGGAGAAATGATGAAAGTTAATGGACAAAATTAACCACAGAGTGACTTAAAAGCATGGACACTCATGGAGCACCCATAGACAATGATCACATTATTTAAATGCCTTTGTGGGGTGGGGGGCTTTGGCTTCCAAATCCACTACTCAAAGAGTCTAGAGCTTGTCTCATACTACGAACCTGGAAGTTTATGAAATTCTTGGCGTGGTCGAGGCTAGGGCTGCTATGAAGTAGCTGGGGCTGCTAGAAATGGTGGAGTCCTTGAATTTTTTTTTAACTGTTATTTCTAAGTCATTTTGACAGAGGCACACTTTTCAAGTCAGATACTAGATATAGGATGGCATAAAAAGCTCACCAACTAGAAAGCACACAAAATGGTGATGAGCAGAAACTGGGTTCTCTCCAACTACTACACCTTTTAAAAAAAGTATTATATTCGTGATAGAGTACATACATATGCACGAGAGAGACAAAGAGAGAAGGCACTCTTCACGAGGTCTCCAGCTTGTTAGGATCCTGGACACCTGTGCATTCACCCAGTATTTTCCAAGCTGACTGGGGATTCGAACCCACAGTCAGTAATATGGCTTTCAGCACTGTAGTCCAGTTTGCTACTGAATGCACAGCCCGGCTGAGCCTCTCCAACTGCTATTTCTGATGATGTGAGTATGGATGATGAGGAGTCAGAATTGATGGCGAAGATTAAGAAATTATATCAAGGAGAAGGATCAGCTTTGAAATAATTTTATAGAACACCTAAAGCAAACTAAGGCCAATTTAAACTGGAGAAATGCTTACACACAGAAACAGACACCTAGGAAAAGAAAAGAATCCAAAAGTCAGCTCTTGTAGTAAACTCTCTGACCAAAGGTAGATTTAAAGCGTGGCTTCACATCGTAGTCACCCTTAAAGTGGGATAGGGGCTGGTAAAAAGCACAACAGGGGTTTCTGGAGGGTTGGGACACTGTGCCTTGATGTGAGTGATGATTACATGGGTGCGTTCAGCTTGTAAAAATTAATCAAGCTGTGTATTTTTCTGTAAAAAGTTAAAATAAGTGAAAAAAGGACTAAAGTTAAATGTGTTACCTTGTATCAGTGTTTTGTTTTTGAACAAAGATATATCCACTGTATATAATGGAAGGGAGGTGATTTATTTTATTTTATTTTATTTTTTTTTTGAGTAGAGAGAGGAAATAAAACAAAACCAAACCACCAACTCAAATCAACTATATTTCTTTGGAGGGACTATGTCATATACTGCTCCACAAGCTGGCACTGTGTATCTCTGTAGTGGCATTTTAAGGGTGTTCCATCCAGCCAAAGTCACTGGCACGGTAGAGCCCATCCTAACTCTGCATCTGAGAGGAGCCTTCCTGTTTAAGTGAAGTTGACAGCACTTTGGCAAAGGAGTTGAGGTTCTCTTTTTGGATCCTGCAGGAGAAGAGCAAGTTTTGCCAAAGCAGCTCTGCCCCGGGCAAGCTGTGTTTGACTAACAGGACTCCTACAAGGGCTGGAGCTGCCTCTGGGCTTGCTTAGGGTGGCAAATCTCCTATGAAGTCAGAAATTCTGGACCTTGTAGATATTTTGGATGCCTGGCTCCTCTAGAAACAAGTTAACTCCTTTAGAATGGCAATAGAGCCCCATTTGTGGGCTGAAAAATTGCCAACCTGGCATTCTCTTCCTTAAGTGAAACAGGTGTCCCACAGATTTGTCCTTTACACTTCGCATTTTTGGGAAAGCCAATTATACATCTCAATTTGGGACTAAAGAGTGTTCCTGTGGGAATGGTCAAGAGATTAGCGAAATATGACTATTAAATAGGAGGGAAAATAAAAGTTTTTCTTCCATGTGTCTCTGTTTAACTGGGGAATTTGTCTTTGAATCCAGTCCCTGGTGGTTCTCAGTCTTAAATGCTGCCATGTAACGAAACCGTTGGCGATTTCCACTGAGACATGTGTAAGCCTATATAAGCAAATGTGATCATTAAATGATACACACACTGAATAATGATCAAGGAATTAGGAGATTTTAGAGATGGCAGCCTGGAAAGTTAAAATGTCAATTCTGAGCAAATTAGAAGTAGCTAGGAATGAATAATATACAAATGTATGCAAAAGCAACTCAATTTAAACATTAGCGGATGATAAGTACACAAATTAGAAGTGAGCTTCATTTTCCACACAAAAATAAAAAAATGCTTATATTAATAAAAACATATTGTATTTGTAACATATGACATTTTGGCTAGACTAGTGCACTAGATTGGTATAGAAACATTTCCTTCATGTGACATACAATGCTCTACTTTTAAAAGGATGAAACATGTTTGATCATTTCCGCTTTTAGAACAATAATATAGTATATCACTTACATTAATGATATTTCATTTGGATAATAACTGAATAATCAAGAAGGCAATTCCAAGCATACTATTTTATTAATGTCCATATGAAAAGGGGGATTTTCTAGTAGCACTCAGTTCTACTCAAGCGTTTGGAATTACTGACAGCTGCAACAAATCATTATTTTAAAGAGGACCTTTTAGCAGTCACCTAAAAACAAATCACTCATGCTTCCCTGTGAGAATCATAATTGGATACCACTGGATAGTATAAGATGCATGAATTGCAATCCTAATAACTAGTATATGTTAAAAACTGGACTCTCTCGTTTATTTTGGAGACTCTTTGTTAAAAAATAATAGCTCCCATTTAGGACAAAGGGCCCATGTCTTGAGCACTGGATTAGAAATAGTCTCATCTACACCAGCTCACAAGGATGAATGCTCTAGACATGAGCATGTCTCATCCTCTCTAGTGATGGAAATGGCTGGAGGTGGGGTCATGCTTTACTTTCTAGAATACATTCTTATGAAGACGATATCTCCACGGAGAAGGGACACAGTTGGGTCTTTTCTCAAAGCCTTCTGCTTTAGATTTATGGGTGGGGTTAGATTTAAAATAGAGAATGTCGTTTACTTGTACGAGCCACTTGTTGCGTGAATAGATGTAGCTCAGCATGTCTTTTGGTACTCTGGATATGGAAGCCTCTCGCAGCCTTTGTAGGTCTAAGCCCTGCTCGAGTACATGGGCGCTCCTTACTGTCTTCCTAAGTCTACAGCAGCGTCTCCTTGAACTTTTTACTCATGATTATGCCCCCAGCCCTCAATGCCCTTCTCCATGAAAATTTATGGATTTTCGGAACAGATTTATGGAACATCGGTTTCTGTATTGTACATAGACCTCTGCTTCATATGTACAAAAAGTTGTTGTTGTTGTTGTTTTTTTTTAACTCCCACTCCCTTGAACCAATTTTCACCAGTATGGGGTACTATAAAGCCCCCATTAAGAAGGCATTACCTAGAAAAAAGAGTTCAAACTTTATGGGATTTTAGAACCTTTGAAACATTTCTCTAATCTTATGACTTGCCCTCCTATAATGTTTGCTGGCTAAAACTGGACCTTCACTATTTCTATCGCATGCTCTGCCATCCCCTCACAATTTTACTTTTCTCCTTGTTCTTTCTCAGTAACCCTATCCCCTTTGAACTCTTACTGTCCAAGCTATTTCCTTCTTGACCCCTCAGCAGAAGCGCATTCCCTTCTATTCTACTCTCACAAGTCTTTCTTGTGTTATTTGTACAATTGACCATTGGTAAATATTGCATTGTTTTTCTTATGTGTGCGTTGCTCAGGCCTAATCTAGATTAAAACCTCGGATTGGGTGAATGTATCTTTCGCTTTCCCATTCCCATTCTTTTCCTTTTATATCTTTACACATTTCAGACTATGTAGGTCTTTAAGAAACCTGTCAGCCAATCAACAAATATTTATTGAACAACCACTATGTCCTAGGCCACATGCTAGGCGCTAAGGAGGTAGTGATGATGATCAATGTGTATTTGGGTGTGACAAAAAAAGAGTCACATTTTTGGGGACATTAGCATTGAGTCAGCCTTAGGTATTCAGTCCTTGATTTACAAAGGAGGATACTGAAGCCAAAAAAGCCAACTGAATTGCCTAAGGTCACCTAGCAGATTACACTTGCAGTCAGAAGTCCTGATTCTAATCCATTACTTGTGTATTTCCTATCAGGTTGCCTACACATTGCTTATGTCTGATGGTTTATTATCATTAAGATATTGACATCTTTGATAATCCAGAAAAAAGACTTTATAAAAATTCCTCTCATAGACATATCTCAAGTATAAAGAGTTGAAGTGCATTTTGAGAAATGAGAAACCTAGATTGTACAGTGTGCATCTGTCAGAAGCAGTGCTTAGTTCTACCATGCAGAGCCATTCTAACCTAACAGGGGCAATCCCGCAGCCAAGGAGGTGCTGGAGTAGAGACTGAGTATTCATCTGTCAGGGATAGGGTGCTTGCGGCAGGGAATATACTAGACTTGGCAAGATTTGGGATTAGATGTCTCCAAGGCTTTTCCCACATTTAAGACCACAAGGACTATTAACCATGAGCCAGTGCTAAAGAGCTGGTAGAAACGTGACCTACCTGCTTGTTAGGGCAGGAGCTCCAGTTCACAGCTGCCAGGAAGGTTGTGAGCAACCTGCCCAACTGTGGCTGTGGTCCTATGGCATGTCCCGATAGATACCCATGAGAGGGCTAAACTGGTCTAGATTTTATTAACAATTTGTGCCTGTCTCTGAGAGACTATCTTCAGCTGTTGTTACAAGCTATACCATGATATTTTTCACTGATTCACACTTTTGTGTTTTTCTTTTTGTTTTTTCACTATAGGGCATGTGTGTGTGCCAGGGAGAGAGGGAGGGGGGAGGGGGGAGGGAGGCAGAGAGAGAGAGAGAGAGAGAGAAATCACCCCCAGAGGGTGATGGCCACGCTGCATTCGCTTCTCCATTCTCTTCTGGGGTTTTTGGGCATGTATGCACATGTGCCTGGTATGAGTTTCGAGCTGTCAGGTCCAAGAGTTGAACCACAGAATTGACTATATGGGAGCAGCTGCCTTAACCACCAAGCCACCTGCTTGCCTCAATGCATTTAACCATGACTGTTTCTGGCTTAACAGAAAGAGAAGTAGCTGCTCTTTCCTCTTCCTGCAGAGATGGAAGGCTGTCTTTCTGGGGAAAGACAGTAATAGGACTTAGTCATTTTATCCTTTCTCTTAACCTCAGCTGTACCAAGCCCAAATGATTCTATATTTTGTTTTATAGGACTATATTTAAAAATAAGAAAATAAGCAGATTAAAGATTACTTTTCATTATTTTTGTTTGTTTTTTAAAGATTTTTTTTTTTTGCCATAGAGTGTGTTCGCTCACTGCTTACTGTAGAGGGAGAGAGACAGAGATAGAGAAAGTGAGAAACCACCCCCCCACCCCCAGGGGGGAAGGCCACACTGAAATCCCTTCTCCTCCATTTTCCTCCTAGGATTTTGGACACCCATACATACGCACCTGGCATGATTTTCAAGCCACCTGATCCAGGACTTGAACTGCGTTTGACCATGTGGCAGTTCAGTGCATTTACCACCATTCTATCTGCTGGCCCCTTGATTCTGTTTTTAATAACCACAATCCATTGGTACCATTTTTTTTTTTGCCTGAGTGCTGTCTTTTCTTTAATATTTTGAATACTTTAATTATTTTGAGTTTTGCTTTACAATATATTTCTTATTTACCTATGATCAGGTGCTATAATCACAAATTTTGAAAGTGGAAGAATGGAACTATAACCACTGTTTGAGAGAAAGGATGGCATGTGTGTGTGTGTGTGTATTGGAGACTCATGTGGCAAGACTGAAAGACTGGGCAAATTAAATCTACTTACTTAAGTCAGTTTCTTATTTTTTTGCTCACCAGACAGACAGAGAGAGACATAGAGACAGAAAGTGAGAAATCACCCCCCAGGGAGGATGGTCATGCTGCATTCGCTTCTCCATTCTCTTCTGGGGTTTTTGGGCATGTATGCACATGTGCCTGGTATGAGTTTCGAGCTGTCAGGTCCAAGAGTTGAACCACAGAATTGACTATATGGGAGCAGCTGCCTTAACCACCAAGCCACCTGCTTGCCTCAATGCATTTAACCATGACTGTTTCTGGCTTAACAGAAAGAGAAGTAGCTGCTCTTTCCTCTTCCTGCAGAGATGGAAGGCTGTCTTTCTGGGGAAAGACAGTAATAGGACTTAGTCATTTTATCCTTTCTCTTAACCTCAGCTGTACCAAGCCCAAATGATTCTATATTTTGTTTTATAGGACTATATTTAAAAATAAGAAAATAAGCAGATTAAAGATTACTTTTCATTATTTTTGTTTGTTTTTTAAAGATTTTTTTTTTTTGCCATAGAGTGTGTTCGCTCACTGCTTACTGTAGAGGGAGAGAGACAGAGATAGAGAAAGTGAGAAACCACCCCCCCACCCCCAGGGGGGAAGGCCACACTGAAATCCCTTCTCCTCCATTTTCCTCCTAGGATTTTGGACACCCATACATACGCACCTGGCATGATTTTCAAGCCACCTGATCCAGGACTTGAACTGCGTTTGACCATGTGGCAGTTCAGTGCATTTACCACCATTCTATCTGCTGGCCCCTTGATTCTGTTTTTAATAACCACAATCCATTGGTACCATTTTTTTTTTTGCCTGAGTGCTGTCTTTTCTTTAATATTTTGAATACTTTAATTATTTTGAGTTTTGCTTTACAATATATTTCTTATTTACCTATGATCAGGTGCTATAATCACAAATTTTGAAAGTGGAAGAATGGAACTATAACCACTGTTTGAGAGAAAGGATGGCATGTGTGTGTGTGTGTGTATTGGAGACTCATGTGGCAAGACTGAAAGACTGGGCAAATTAAATCTACTTACTTAAGTCAGTTTCTTATTTTTTGGGCAAACTAGATGAAAAGCATGCCAAAGATCATTCTTACTTGGAAAAATGTAGAAAAAGAAATCTCTATGTCTTTACAAACCCTCTAACAAGTGATCAGATCAAAGTTCATACTTTTTCTTCACATGGTAGGAATCTTGAGAGACCACTCCTCTTAGCATGGACACATATCTCCAAGTTCTTTTTCATCCCCTTTTTTTGTATTATTCTGCAAAGCTGTCCCATGGCATCCATACTTTGTTTACAAATCACTTAATAAAAATGTGTGTGATTGAAAGAGTTTTAATTTAGCTTATGTTTTAGTTGGTACTTCCAATATTTCCACATATTCGGAAGGCATGACCTATTTAGCCTTAACTTGAATAAACCACAGTCAGATTCACTAACCAATAGCAAGTACAATCTAGGACAGCAAAAAGCTATTTGTAAAAACCTACACACTGAGCCAGCAGGTAGAATGGTGATCAAGGCGCTAGACTCCCACGTGGCCGACTGAGGTTTCAGTACCAGACCTAGTAGCTTGCTTTCTCACTTTCCCTTTCTCTTTCTGCCTCTCTCTGGTCAAATAAAAATAATAATAATAATGCCAACAAATTGAATTAAATAAATAATTCTGTAAAAATAAGAACAAAACCAAAAGACACATATTGGGGCTGGCAGGTAACATGGTAGTTGAAGCACTGATTCCAACATGGCTGACCTCGGTTCAAGTCACAGACTTGGTGGCTTGCTTTCTCACTTTCCCTTTTTCTTTCTCTGATCAAATTAAAAATGAATAATCATAACAAATAAACAAATAAATGATTAAAAAAAATCCACATATTTGCATAATCCTCAGGTTATTATTCACAACTATTTTTCCTTTACAGATTTTTAAATCTTTGAATTACTGATCCAAGACTTCACATTTTATCTTTCTCCTCACATTTTATCTTTTTAAGCAGTAAAAAAAAAAAAATTTCCCAACAAAACATTTGTAAACCAAGATTTCCAACTGTGAAAATGATTTTGGTCCTATCCTTACTTCTGATAATATTAAGAACATTTAATGCTTTGAAAGGAATAGTGGTCATATGTTTGGCTTCTGAAGAATTGAACAGATTATAAAATGACTTCAATGACATTATCATGAAACTTCATGGCAATTCTTAGATGCTAGATAGGAGGTTTTTTGTTTTTGTTTTTGTTTTTGTTTTTTTAATCAGCTTTGTAGAGAAACAAAATAAGTTCACAGAGGTTCAAGCCTTGCCTCCTGGCCATTACATGGAATATGAGGTTTTAAATCTAGAGCCTGTTAGGGAAGAGTGAAGGGTATCAATAATTTCCTCCTATGTATGTTGATAATAATAGCTTCTGCATTTAAATCCAAAGAAGTAAATGCTATCTCAAGACCATTGTTTTCAAAACATGAATATTACTCATTTTAACCTTTTCCTTTTTACAACTGTTCTCCAAAGCACAATCATATTTATTATAGTGAGCACTAAAAACCAAAAAAAAAAAAAATTAAAATAAGAGTACTTTATTACTACTTTATCATTAAGGGACCCAGTTTTATCGTCATGAACTAAAATTCAACAGAGTCATATTAAGAGACTATTAAAAACCTGAGAATAGCAAGCTGAAATTGGGATTTCTTAGTACTTGCAAAAGAAGAGCTACCGCCTGCTATCAGTTCTCAGTAGGGTAAGTCCAAAAACCCCGCTTTTGACTCAGATGTGGAATGGGAACAGAGAGAGTAATTTTGTGGTAATGTATCATTCAGAGTTTTATATGACGTAATATTAGAGGGAGGGTTGCAATTCAGAAAACTGCTTAAAAACAGGACACAAGTCGAAGCTTCCAAGTTGAGAAAACACCTCTTGACTATTTGTTCTGGAGTTCTTGAAAGTGTGCTTGTACATACCCGCATTCTGTTCTATGCCGTTGTTACATTCCAAAGGCTTACAGGACTAAAGAGTACAAAATTATTTTCTTAAGAAAAAAATAAGACTCTAATAGTGTAAAGCCAATACCAGGATTACCGGAGCTTTTTGAGACATACCATGTGATTTTCCACATGGGAATCTTTATTTTTCCAGAAAAATAAGAATCTGAGATTAACCGGTTGGTGCCCTCAAGTCAGAGCTCTCTTCCTTGCCGGTGAATGGAGCACCAGTGTGTCTTTCAAATGTTTTCAGACAGCACTTAAGATTTGCCAATCAGTTTTGGAAACCGACAAATAGACAACCCACAGGATTTTGTGTAATTTATCTTTCAGGATAGCTGTCCCATGAAAAAAATGCATATTTTGGTCAAAAGAAACCTTGGGTTATGTATAATTAAACAAGATTGTGTATTACTGTATTGTCAGAGTTTTAAAATATGCCAATGTATTTTGTGGCTCTTCAAGAGACAAAAAATTGAGTGGGCCAATGGCAGACATAATGTTTCCTAAACATTCTTGGCCACAGAGTCCTTTTATGGTGTGTGTCAAAGGCCTAGACCAGGGAAAGGCCAACACTGCCACAGTTTTATAAACCAAATTTTATTAGAACATAGCCACACTCATTCATCTATGTATTGTGCATGACTGCTTTCATGCTGAAATGGTAGAGATGAGTAGTTGTGACAGAGATTCTGCACAAAAAGCCTAAATATTTACTATCTGTTTTACTATCTGTTATTTTATAGAAAAGGTTTGCTGATACCACCTACCCCCACCCCAGCCTAGAACACTTTGGAAAACACTAATTCCTAGGGATAAAGCCATTGGAGAAAGACACAAAGTACAAACATCATAGCCAAGTTTACGTCCCTTCATTTACCTTGTATAATAAAATTAACATTTCATTTCACAGAACATTTCTCAATCTCGTCCCCCACCCTCAACTTGGGCAAGGAAGCTGTGAGTACCATAGTAGAAAATATGTATGATGTCTTCTCTCTGTCCGTACCAACAATGAAAGCCACATGACACTATTAATCCATTTCTCTATGACTCTGTAGCCATTTGTACCCAAACTCCGATGGTATCAAAAGAGGTTTCCTTACTTGACTGGTTCCCATGACTCCCGCTCAAAGCCCCTGTGAATGGATTGTGCAATTGAGGACTCCATCAAATCCACATATCTAACAACAAGTGGGGCAAACAGGTCTTGCAGGTGTTTGTGGAATTTTCCATTGCACAAATTATCTAGAACAGATAAGCAAACGCTTGGTAAGAACTCACAACTGCTTGATCGATGTACAATGTACACAGAAACAATCATCTTCTACATTACGAATAACCTGCTTCTAAGGAAATCAAAAAAAGCAAAGAAGAAAAAAAAGTACAGGAACAATATTCCTGCTCATGCTTACATCTGTTTGGAAGGAAAATGTAATTCAAAAATACTTTACCCATTTGTGTGGCTCCTCTAGAAGAAAAAACAATCATGCTCCTTAAAAAAAACAACAATGAAAACAACCACCCGCATCCTTTTTAATGTTTTCTTTATACACACTCTCTTTCCTGCCATTAAAAATTACAGGAAGAAAGAATATTCTTTATACCCTCGCCTCTCTGGGGAGAAAGGTCTATTTTATGGTGATTGTTGCTGTAAGATACTCTGAAATGCTTGAGGTGTTATTTAGCTAGATGTCTTTTGATAAAAACTGTAAATTATGAAGAGGTTAAGTTAGTTAATTTCTCCCAGAGCAAATAAAAATACAAGGAGTGGGCACCTCTTAGATTGCTCTTGGGTTCTTCAGCTTCTTACATGGATTTTCTCCAACAGGAGACGTTTTGGAAAAAAGGGTATGCCCACCAGCTATAAGTTTTTGCTATGTTTTTAGGAATAATAAAACTATCAAGGCTTATGTCTGGCTCATGGTCTGCTTAGGATAAAGACATATTAGCAATCTGTTCATCGGTACACTACTTAGGAAAGTCAAAGGGGCAGAGATGATACATACAGTCAGTACGGAGGAAATCGTTCAGCAGTTGAAACAGTGGAAAACTGTCCCATGTGTCTGGGGGTTGCACCTCTAAGGCTGCATCCATGTCCACCGCAAAGAGTGACAGGAACGTCTCTGCATGCTCCACCATTAAGTCTGACCACCATGCAAAGGCCTTTGAGATTTGGCAGAAAAACAATAGACAAAGAGGTGATGAGCTTCTGTCCCAGACATAAGACGTGAACTCTAACCCTCGCTGTTTGAGATCAATTGTGCATCCAGCAGGGTTTGGTAATTTTATTGTAAAGAGAACAGCATTGTGGATACAATTGGGCTTCTCAGTGTCTGAGGCACTGTCTTTTTTTTGGGGGGATTCCAGGCCTGCCACGAAGAGGCTTTATTCTGACCTATGGGTCAGAGGATGCAGCTGTAGAAATGACAGGCATGGAATGTCTGTTCAATTTACAATAATTCAGTACGTTTTGAGTCATGCTTTTTATCACCATTGTTGGCTAGTTCTTGCTCTAACATATTAGAATTTGGGAGTTTCTTCACTGTGTTTATGGGTTTTCTGCTGGTCTAACTTTAAAAAATTGCATTTACTGTTCACTTATATCTGTATCTCTTATATCATATCTATGGTCTCATACAAGCTCAGGCACTCACA
>NW_006160083.1:2749430-2788634 GCF_000334495.1 Tupaia belangeri chinensis | reverse complement strand
CACATTAGAAATGCTACTTCTATTTCATACTAAGTCAAAGGAAACCACTGTTGGAATTGACACAAAGCTTTTGAGTCAAAATCTTTTTACGCAAGGAGTCTTTGGTTTTGTATCTAGTCTGGAAGAAAGATCAGGCTTAGTCTAGGTAAGAAACACTGAATAAGATCTGGACTTACTTTTCTAGGGGTTGGACACATATGTACATTGAAAACCAAAAAAGATCAGTGAAGTAACTCATTTTCATGCATGTGGGCCCTTGGAAATCATTGTGCAGGGTCTCAGGGGCGACATTCACATCAGACTGGGCCAGATGTGAATGCAATTCAAAGGCATGCATGCATGTTGACTAAATCATTTCTGGCAGGGAGCATGCAGAATGAGTGGCGGTGTCAACAGGCCCTGTTTTGCTGATTTCAAAGAGAGCAGAAAAACAAAAACAAATCGCCAGCCCCTTCTCGTCCCCCACCTCCACACTCAATGCCGTAAAGTATTTACATTAGAAACACTTTCCGGAGCATTCACCAAAAAAAGATGGGAAGGCATTTGGAAACATGAAAGATGATTATGGAAATAATTCCATAAATGAAAGGGATTGTTCAATAGCCAAGCTCTTCCGTGATCTCTCAGTTATTTGAGGGATATTCTAACAGCCACGAGGAGGCAGAATAGGCGTCTGTCTCGCTTCTTTCATGAGAGTTCACTTTACTTACTTCTCCTTTATCAACATGTGGCTGGTTTGCAAATTAAATGGAAAAAGTCAAGTCATGGACCATTCTGCAAGGTTGGCTTGGCTGGAAATAGACACCTGCTGTTTCCATTTTAATTTACAGTAAAACCTCACTGATTCAGAGTAAGGGGGAAGGGAGATGCTGGTCTGTCAGCAAAAAAGCCTAAGTTACTAGGCTTTCTAAAACGACACTAGACTGCTTTGGAATGCAGTCTATAATTGGGCACCAAAGTAAAAAGCATTCATGAAAGCAACATTGGCTATCATCTGACTGTATTATAGATGTAAGTTTTTAAACTGCTAATAACTGTAGGTAAGTTGTCTTATAAATTGAAGTAGAAAAAAAATACAAGATGCAGTTTCATAGGTCATAGGGTAGAAAAAAACGTACTAAATTTCTAGCTTATAGAACAGCCTTTAGAATTCCCAGAGAAAGTTGAGATCCTGTCAAAGCTTTTGCTAAAGAAAAAAATTAAAAGAGCCACATCTGCAACTGAATTGTCCTAGATCCCAAGTATTTGGGTCTGAACCAGTGAGGTTTTATTGTAGTTTTACCACCAAGAGATGAGAGCCCTGGGATCTGGAGGAGCTCACTCCGCTGACCACCTGACTAACTCCTGCAGAGGAAGAACTCCTCCATCCCTCCCCCACGGCTTTCCCAGCCATCCCCCCTCCAGGCAGAGTCCATCTTTAGACTAGAGCTTGCAGGAGTCCCATCCCCAGCTCTAACCCTAAATGGAGGGCTGGTTCTCATCAGCCCCAATCCAGGATATCTGCAAAAGTCACAAAGGCACACCAAATGTTGGCTAGTACTTATTCTTTAGTTATTTGATTAAATTTACATCTTCAGGTTATGTCCAAAACAACAGGTACTGGGAAGACCAAGTTACCTTCCCATTTATGATTCCTCTAGGATGACAGGAAAAAAACAAAACACCAACCCTTAAATGGCTGAAATGAAAAATTTCTGAACCCAACCTCATAAATGCTTATCAGCATTTTAATTCAAGAGTTACAAACCAGACACCTTAAGAATGACCGCTTCTATAGAGAGTTTAATTTCCTTGTTGTGATTTAATATGTTACAGAACAAATAGCTATGAGGGGACTTCAAAAATTCATGGAAAGATGATCTCAAGTTCAAGATTATTTTGGTGCAGAGACTTGAAATTCATGCATAGCTTCTTCATAATACACATCTCCTGTGAACTTACTGAAGACCCCTAAGTTCTTGCATTAATAATCATACAAAGAGGTAGCTCTATAAAGAACAATGACTATTATAACAAGAATTATCACTATTGACATCTGGCAGAGGGGATTATGACTCTAGTGAACCCAGAAAGTTTAATCTTGGGGTGTAGAAGTGAGGAGCAGAGCTATTTTTGCACATCCAAAGTAATACTATTTTTGTTTTTTGGATAGATTTTCGCTATAGGGCGTGTGTGCTCGGCAGATAGAGAGAGACATTAGAGACAGAAAGCGAGAAATCACCCCCCAGGGGGGATGGTCACACCGCAATCCCTTCTCCTCCATTCTCCTCTCGGGATCTTGGGCACGCATGCACACACACCCGGCATGAGTTTTAAGCCACTGGTTCCAGGACGCGAACCGCGGTCGACTACGTGGGAGTCCAGTGACATAGCCATTACGCTAACTGCTGGTTCCCCAAAGTAATACTTTTTAGAACCTTATCAATGAACCTGAATCTCTCAGAAGGAGAAAAATAGTTTACTGAGAGCAGGAATAATAAAAATGCCAAAGTATAATTCAAGACAAGTGAATAGTGTCTGTGTGACTGGGTTGGACGAGGCAAGGCTTAAAAAAGAGTATTTATTTTACACTTGCTTAAACAGGTGAACGCTGTTTTTGTACATGAGCTAACTCACAATGTTTACAGGAATCTAGTCTTCATAAACCTTTTCCAAAGACAATTAGGAGTTATACTTTGGCTTCTAAATACTTACCCAGTGTTTTTTGTTACTCAGTGATAAAGATGTGTGCTTTAAGGGTACAATCCACCACACTGTACACACTATATATTCTGCACACAAACTAACATGTATATATGTACCCCTCTATATAACACAATACATATATACATATACATACGTATACATAGAGAGAGATTAAGAAGGTGAATTAACAATACAGAAGGCATAGTTCGTGCATGTGTGCATGAATCGATTAGGCTCTGGGAACAGAATTCGGTTGCTGTTAAAAGATAGATGTGACAACTGCTACCATAATACTGCATGTGTGTATGTATATATGACATATTTTTAGCTGCTGGATGTTTTCTTTTGGGACACTTAATTACTTTATATTAGAATTAAAAATGGTTTTAAAAATTATTATTATTATTATTTTTGTGGGAAGGCAAGTCTACTTGTCAGCTTGTTATTTTCATTTGTTGCGTATTATCTAACAGTATCACCACATAGCCAAAATCCACGTGTAGGATTTAGTGATATTTTTAGAGTTTACCAAGTACTCAGAGAACACGGAAGAGAGTACCAGTCAGTAGAAAAAAATGTACTTTGTTCTCTTTAGAAGGAAAGTTGCCCAACTTTAGTGCACCAGGGCAAATTCTACCTTGTCTGTTGTACTCTGGTCACTCTCGACCCTGGCTATACTTTGGATTCATGTGGGTAACTTATACAAATGATCAAAGTTCAGGACTTCCCCCAGAAGATCCTAATTAACTGAGTTGGGCGAGACCTGGGGATTAGAATTTTCCAGAACTTTCCAGATGATTGCCATCTGTAAGTGAAGTTGAGAACAGGTGGTAGTGCCAGTTCTGTACCACTCCCTTGAAACAAATCTATTCTTTTGACACACTGTGTCTGTCTCCTTCATTCGGTACTTTCCACACAGGTTTTATCTTTTGTATGATCAGATGGTCATCTATAATATTAGCTTCCTTAGCAATTTGTTCCTAGTAACACAGCAACCAAGCTCTTGTAAGTGCTTGCTCTGTGCCAGGTGTAACATGAGCTGCTTCACTTAATGCAGTGTCCCTCCTAATAATGACCACCCATTTTTATCTCCAGTTTATAGGATGAAAGGCTAAGTAATGTGGTCATAGTCATCCAGTGAGGAAAAGGCGAAGCTGGAGTTCAAACCCACGCTTCTTTGGCACTTAGCCCAGCCCCTGGCCACTCTATCCTACTGCTTGAAGACCACGGCTGCTCTATGCCTCATTGACCCTCAGGAAACACCCACATAGTGACCTCAGGGCTCAGCAGATAGAAGATACTACATACGTAGCCTTCCCCTCTCCTCTCCATTGATTGAGTAGTAAGATTTTGTGGTGGGGTGAAATGACTACTTTGGGAAATAATCCTTTTCATTTATCTGAAAGAAAATTTGGTTTTCAGTACTCCAAAGTTTGCTGAAGTTTTTCACTATTAACTTTTAAAGTTATTTATAAGAAAGGAAATGAATTGCTGTCTACCCGCCTTATTTACCCTGAATGGCTTTTGAATATGTTAAGATTAAAACATTTTATAATAATGGTTACTAAGTAGTTTAAGATGATGACTAGCATTTTGTGAAAATGCCCTTTTGAAAAAGTGAAAAATGCCTTCTTTGGAATATAAATTTTCCTTTAGTGCTTCTTGAGTAATTTAGAAAAATGTATTTCCTTTCTTAGCCTGCAGCGGCCTCAGAAAATAACTTGATTATCAACTGTTTTTCTCTATCATTCACTTAAAAACACAACTGTGGTTGAGAAAAATCATCACCTTCATATCCATGTCTTCCAAACTGTGTGGATTTGATCAGGTATCATGGGAAATGCCTCCACCACTCAAATCAGAAAAGGGCAGGCCAGAGACCCTCCATGCCTCTAGAGATAATTTTGAGGACACACAGAAAAAGCATACCACCGCTTGGATCCCAAATGCCTCCAGTCTGAAAAGAACATCACACAGGATAGAACAGAAAAAAAATTCTAACTCAATGTTACGTGTTTGGAAATTAGTCCGAGGTACATGTGTATGGAAGCTGGGGATTTGGCTTCTTTTCTTGCTCACGCTGTGCATGGCTGCTAGGTGCTGTATTTGTTAGTACCTGCCTCTAGGGGTCTTTGCTTCATTCTTAGGGGGGTTTTAAGGAAAACAGTGATGCTTTGGCACTCTCTCTATATATAAATACTGTATATATGGTTCACATACAGACAACTATGGAGAAAGATTAGTATCACTCTGGGAAGCTACTGGTTACTAAGTTCGGACTCATCTGCTCTAATAAAGGCGAGTACAGACGGACATAGGAAGCTACGACAGGCTAAGGACAGTCAAGGCAGGGAGGAGGCGTGTGTTGGGATGTAACTGCAGTCATTGTTAAGAATATCAATCGCTTCATGCACGCACAAGAGAATCACCCCACATTTACCCTGCCGTGGAGGGCCACCCACTTCACAAGCAGTCCACTGGAAGTTGCTGTTACATTCCTTGGGTCAGTGTTAGAAAGCAGGAGCACCGGGAAAGGTCCCATTAGAAGACATGGTACTAGAAGGGCATGCACAGAGTATGACAGCAGGTGGCTGGTTCATTCGGTTTAGTCACATACCTCTTTCCCCTGCCACGATCAGCCAAGATCGAATGGAACAGTAGAGAAACAGGGAGGAAATTTAAATATGCAATAAGGCATTAGTCGGGATGGTTGGATTTATGGTGTATTATATATTATTTAACTAAACTGTCAATTTTCATTTAGTCATGGGCACGATCATTTTAGGTGCTTAAGAAATTACTTTAATGGAATGCCTTTTTCTTTTTTTCCCTTTTGCTGTAGACCTGAATATAGAGGAAAGGGGTAGAGTTAGTGCAAATTTCAAAAAGGTTATTTTAAGAGATATGATTTTAAATCTCAGTTTTGAAATGAGCAGAGATACAACTGTTTAGCAATAATGAAATCTTGGATATTTTTTAAAAGGAGGGTTGGGTTATTTAAGTCCTTATAGGTTTGGGATTTAGTTAGCCTTGAAATCCCTTGGTTTATCATTATTATCAAAATGATTATTTTGATAGTGGTTTACAAAAAGAAGTAAGTTATGTTTATTTAGATGTATGTTGGAGAATTGACAGTTGAACAACACAGAATAATTTGCTTCTGTCACTGCATTTAGCAACCCAGGCAATTGAAGGTTGAAAAATAAAAAAGACTCTAATACAAGCAGAGTAAATTACAGAGATAAATTTGAAAAGATGACCCATTATCCACACACCAAAGAACCAATAGAACAACAGTGGTGGCAACAAAAACAACCACGAAAGACCAAAAAATATTTTGTGTATTCTGGACACTGGAAAGTAGATGCTGCTTGAATAATTAACTTTAGGATGCACTCACCTCATTTGGTTTTCACTAGCAACATCTGAAAACTTAGGCTTGAAATGTGTAACGTGCAACCATTTTTTGGTCGTTTTAAACAACCTTCCCAAGACTTCCTTCAAAACGTCCACTGGATTCTCTTTGCAAGCCCAGTCAAAAGAAAACGGGTGTTAAGGCATCTTATTCACATCCTGGCCAGTAGAATGAGTCCTGCAATCTCAGCTCGGGGACACTAACAGACGTTTCCCACCAAGTCTGCTCACCTCTGCGTGATGCTCCTCATTCTGTTGAAGAACTTCAATGACGAGTTCAGCAAGACGTATTGTGTCTTCGAGCTTTTTGGCAGGAGTGATTAACCGGCCTACATTTTCTGTAGTACAAGAATTTGTGTTAAAAATTCAGTGCAAGCGGCAGGCTGGTTTTGTGGCCCTCAGAACTACTGGATAAGAAATTTAGAATAGTTATCAACTTTTTAAAAAAAAGTCTCATGCAAGTGTTAAGTGCCATTTAATTAGTGAACAGACCATAAAGCCATTTTATTATCACCATCATTATCATACATATTAAGGAAATGCAGTGCTCCAGCTTCAAATTTGCATATAGAGATGCAGAGTCTGTGACAGCCCATTTCAAATTTGGTGCCGTATTGTACACACGTTCTTTAAAGACAGCATACATGTGCTCTTTGGTATTGCTCTCTGGTCTGTGTTCCTGCTGCCTGAAGTGAGAAGAAGTAAAGGAGCTTACTCTTGATGGCTGCTACACTGTTTCCTAGATTGGTCATACATGTTCACTGTCGCATCCTTGTTTTTCATTATGGCTTTGTATGTTTAATGGGTACCAGAATGTTCATTGTGAAAAAGTAGGTCTGGGGGCTCAATGGGGGCACAGTGGTGAAGTGCAATGCTGTGGGGCTAGCCCACGTGACAAGGTGCTGTGTTTGTGTCCGCAGACCTCTCTGACTGTGTAGGCAACTGCCTGTGATACAAGACTGACTGGGGCTAGGGGACAAATCGATGTTTTGGGATCCTATTGGGGGTGCTATCTTTTGGTCTCTGTCTCTCTTGTCATTCTTACTGAAGGTAGAAGTGAATAAATAAACTTAAAAAAAAAAAGGCAGATTAAGAGGTCTGTGTATTTTAAGTTGTCTACCAAAGAAACTGAAATGAGAAACGAGGCATTCTTGGGCCATGATGTGGAAAGAAGGACAGAATTATTTAAAGAGTGTTGGAAGTAGATTATTGAATGATGGTGGTAGTTGGTGCCACTGACTGGTACAATTGAAATTTGATCGGTTAAATTGCAACACTGTACTTGATGTTTCTCTTTGTTTTCAGTTTCTCTTGAGTTGAAAGAGTTGTGCTTTGACCCAGCTCAAAAAAGAAACTGAACACTGGCTTATGTGGCACCTTTTATAGAGTGACTGCGTAAATATTTGAGAATGTTGTATGTTACCAAATATTATAAAAAATATGCCCCAAATCTAAAAATTAAAAAATGAAAACTGCTATAAGGTATGTGTGCTTGTTAGAGACAGACAGACAGACAGGGAGAGATGGAGGGAAAGCAAGAAAGCACCCCCTATGGGGAATGGTCACACTGCAATCTCTTCCATTTCTCTGCCCTATCAGAATTTTGGGTATGCATGCATGTGCCTGATATGTTTTTTAAACTGCTGAGTTCAGGACTCTGAACCGCATAACCGGCCAAGTGGAATCCAGGTACTTTGACCACCATGCCACAGGCTGGCCCCTGTGATTTTGTTTTCCCCGTGGTGGAGAGAGTAATGTTTAAAACATATAGGTTGTTTAGCCAATCAAATTACCTGAATTCAATCAGTCTGAACTCACAGGGGAACTTGTATTTCATGCTTGCTCCCTCCAAACCTTGAAACCTTTCAATCATTTAGAGCACGCAGGGTATAATGGAAATAAGACTGGTTCAGCATGATTTCATGGGTATGTAATAAGGTTTGCAAAAGACTGCCAAAAAGTGCTTTCATCTTTTCACCTGAAGCAAATGTTTTGGCTTCAAGATATTTCTTGGTATAGAGAAAATGACTTAATACTTCATAGGAAGTTTTTTTTTTTTCTCCTTTTTCCTTTTTTTTTTAAATTTTTGGGTGGGGGGTAGGGTTGGGAGTGGGTTTAATCAAAATCATAGGCAATTGCTAATTTATACAAAAAAAGAAAAGTCTCAACATTTCCCTTTGCATGTTTTTTAGATTGGTAATGAGTATACTGGCCCATGAGTAATTCAAGATTTAATCATGAGAAATACATTCGGTATATAAAAACAGTGTGCTAGTCAATGAAAAATGGGAGCTAAGAGTGATAAATGGAACTGGGTAAAATTATCTGGATATTGGAAATTTCAGACTCCCAAGGCCAATGGCTGGTGTGGAAATGGGCTGTGTGATTTAGGTCAACAGACTGCTCCATTCCCTCTGCTATGCTGAAGGGCAGCGGTGGCTGAATCTGGTTAGCATGTGAAGGTGGAAACTGGGGCAATGTACGTATGCACATCAGACAGAGAACAGGCAGTAGTCAGAATACGGAAAGGTGGGCATTGAGGTGCTGAAGGCTCAGGGCCTGGTCCAGAACAAAATATTTGGAGAAAGAATGAGTGACAAGACTGAGTTTGTGCTCTGTGGGTACTTGACCTGTTTGCAATTTCATAAATAGGCTATCATAATTTCATTAGTAAACTTTCAGGCATTTCTACAAACATACTGTGTATATATGTTTGGGTAATATGTGTAGAGTGAGGTATTTGCATTTTGATAGTAAATATGCATGGGCTACTATTTTTTATTAGTTGATACTCACATTTACACATCAATTTGCAAATTCCTCATCCTATGCTTATTACCCATTCGACACATACACCCACATACGCACATCACACACTTACATACATTTTCTAGGAACCAGACAAGCCGGCACATTAATACAGATCTGCAGGAAATCCCACTTGGGGCACATCTTTGAAATCTCTTGCTTTAAAAAAATAGAGAGCACTGTCCTTTTGGGTGGAATAATCACCAAATCTAGGGGAATTCTGGCTGTACATGACATCTGATACAGAAGTGAAATAATTTCCACCAATATTTTTATGCATGTGTATTAAAAAAAAAAGGTGAACAATTTTTACAGTTGGAGAAATCCAAGATGCTTAAGTTGGGATTACCTGAAGATTTGTTTTGATAGGCAGTACTCTTAGATTGACTACAATATATATCAATAGATACACATAACGTGTGCATGTGCACGGAGCCATTCCACGAGTGTGTGCACATGTACCCAGGTATGTGTATGCCTGATGTATATATACAGACAGTATGTTTAATAAAACCTTTTTGCAGTTTTACTTTAACATGCAACCATTAAAGGAAGCAGGTTAAGGATCCTTTAATCTAGAACACTTGATCTGCCAATTAACCCTTGGAACCAGACTTTCATTTCCCATTAATTAGCTGTGATTCCATTATCTGAAGAGCAACCACTTTAGTGTGACACAGTGCTATTTTCCTGCTCATTTCCATAGCTGAATTACTAGTTGAATGGCAAAAGTGGCACTAAAAGTGACGTCTCAAAAATGTTGTCTTTAAAGAAAATATTGTGCAAAATCTTTCAGCACTTTCTCCCTCCCCTCCGAAGAGGTCAAGGAGAAATCTGTGCTTAGAAATGATTTTTTTTTGTCACTTCCGCTGTCTTGAAATGTATCACAATATTCTTATCCCCCAATCTCGCACTAGCTGGAGCACTGATGAAAGGGAACTAAAAATACTGTATACTTAGGAAACATTTCATACAACAGAATTGAAGCTCATAACATATAAAAAAAATCATCATGCAAAATGTTATGCAACAATGTTATTTTGTGCTGACATTGAGATTTGAAAATGTTGCATATGTCAGACATAGCTAGACAAAAAAAAAAATGTGGACATTTGGAAATAAATGCTCTCTTTTGAGTATTTAAAAACCTACAGCGTTAAACTTGAGAGCCCGAACCTCGCAAAATTTCAAGAAGAAAAGTGAACAGAAAAGCAAACTAAACTATAAACTAGAAAGCTGCTGAGTAAAGGAATGATAGAAGTTTACAGTACTTGGTTTTGGCCTAGGCATGCCTTTGAGCCTCTGATACAACATGCTGGTCTGCGTTTGGGTGGGTGGAGGAGGAGGCCCAGGAGGTGGCGGGGGAGCTGGTCAGGTAGGTGAAGAGAGACAGTAAAAAAAGTAAAGAGACAA
This sequence comes from Tupaia belangeri chinensis, assembly GCF_000334495.1. NCBI lineage: Eukaryota > Metazoa > Chordata > Mammalia > Scandentia > Tupaiidae > Tupaia > Tupaia belangeri. The sequence goes on along the minus strand of NW_006160083.1, from coordinate 2,778,314 downwards.
AGTGACTTTAACGAAGGGTGACAAGCAAGATGACAAACTCTGAAAAGAACAACCAAACAAGCAAAAATGATAAAACACAAATGGAGAGCTGCTGCTTTCTCGGCGTCACTTCGACATTACAGAGGTGTAACACTGTTTGACAAGGACTCTTACCAGGGTCACCAGTACCACCCCTACACACCAAGACACTCAAGGCTGAATGCAAACACTGGGTGCTTTATCCAGATGAACATACATGAACAATGGCAGCAGCATCATTGACCAAAAGAAGATACACTTTTGCACAATATAGAACATCATCTTTATGTTAATAGCTGCTTCTTCCTTTTGAAGAATAGAATAGGACCAGGAATAGGACTTGACATATTAACAGCTGGAAGATCAGATTTCTCATCTTTCATATGCTATTTACTTTATATGTAACCTTGTACCTGCTACTTAAGTCTCTCTGTGATTTGGTTTTCCCATCTCTAAGTTGAGAATATCAATTTTTTTTTCTGTGTATTCTGTAGAGTTGCTGATTAAGAACACATAAAACAATGTACAAGACAGATCTCTGTAAAGCCCAAGGTGCCTACATGTGTTGTTACCTCCAACACTGTGAGCAGCCTGGAATGAATTGCTCTGCAAAAGCAGATGAAGGGCCGTCATTAGTTCAAGTGAGCTAGGAAATATTCTTGCTCCCTTTGTGGAATTTCAACATGTCAAAATCTGTCATTTTGGGGGAAAATGTGTGGTATCTGATTGTTTCCAGCTCATTTAATTATTTTCAATTTGGAATTCTCGTGGCTTTTATATTGTGGGTTGAATCATATATAAAAACTTGCCAGCTTATCAAATATGTTACTTGCTGTTCCAAATGTTAGAATACCGTCATCAGCACTTGACCCATCTGTCATGTGGCTTACAATATCGGCACAGCAAACATCCTGTAACAATAGCCTCTCCTTCAAAGCAGGCACAGAGTACTATCAGCTTCTGCAATTCTCTCTCTTTAATGAGTGTCTCATTAACCTTGGACCTGCTCCTTCTAATAGTTCTGGTTTATAAAGCATTCTGTACAGTGAGAGGGACCTACTCCACTGCCAAGTTTGCTTCTTGGTGTGCTTGAATTTTTCAGCTGGGAAAATGAATTTCACTGCAGGCAGATAGGAAATGGAATTCTAGTGACATTAATAGCAAAAAAAAAAGATGTAGAAATATGAATAAATGTAATATTCTGGCAAAACCATTTATTAAAAGCAAACGTTGATGAGATCCTTATCTTGTTGGACCACCTCAATGTTTTGAACATGGGACTAAAAAAAAAAAAGAAAACAAATATTTACTGATTTCCTCTCACTTAAAATGTTTGTGAAAAATTGAATATACGTAGAATTTTAAAAATCAATTTTAAATGACAAGTATTTAATGATCTTTTCATTAATAAAAAAAGTACTCCATATTTTATATTTTGTCAAAATCTGGTTTTCCACCTTCAGCATTGCCTGAAGTTAGGCATATCTTTGGTAATGTATCCTCATGGCTCTCTCACTGCTGAATATGTGTCACCTGAGTGTGCAACTCTCACAGAAAATTCTTGTTCATTCTCACCCAGATAACTGAACCTGTGTAGACAAACACTTAAGCTGGTGGTTAATGAAACAATAAAGCACCCCTCGGTTGATCCCTAACCTTGGAGGCAGCAAATACGTATTTCAGCTCAATAGGACCCGATGAGAAATTCATAAAGGGATTCCCTCCTGCCAACTGTCTGTCCAGAATTTTGACAGTGAGGTTTGCCACCATAGAAAAACAAGCTCCCTAGGTTTTTTTCTTTCTTTCTTTCTTTCTTTTGTTTTTTTTTTCCCCTCTCACAGAGCAAAACAAAAACATCATACCTTGGTTTCCAACTTCATTTACCCAATTACCATTGCTCATGTTTACACAATTAAATCTGCTTGGCTTCCAGAGAGAGTTTAATGTGACTGCAGAAAACAAAAAGAGGATTCCTCTGCATGCTTGGCTAAGCCAAGGAAGAGAAGCATCCAGGAGCGAGAGACACTCCAATTAGCCCTGAAATAACCTGACCATCTCTGGTTCCAGCGAGCGAACTGCCAGTCCCTGAAATTGAAAGATGAGTGTGACTGATGGAAAGCCTACTTCATACCAACTTGCAGCCTGGTGATGTACTGCAGAAGATGCCAGTGTTTGTATTATGCTCTTAACTGAAAATAACTAGCCTGTAGCAATTTGCTGTGATTTGGGGTGGGGAGTGGATGAAAGCCACAGTAGGAACAGAAAGTTAAACAGCCACATCATATTCTCCCAGGTACCTGGTCTCATTAAAAGTGACTCCTACACAGATCAAGGACAGAGAGGGCTAAAATTCAGCCTAATGTCTCTAGTGGGACTGTCTACTGTACATACTTGATCCCCTGAATCTTTATTATTCTCTTTCAGAAGATTCCCCCTCTAAGGCAATATAAAAGGTAAGTCCATAAAGACTGCTGGATGGATCATGGATCATTTTCTCTACTGTTTTTATTGGAGTTATCTTTGTCTCCCTCCCATAAGGACTTAGGTAGCATAGCCTATCACTCAACCTCCTCTCCTGACTTTATACTAGACTGCATGCCCACATGTTTGCGGAGGGATGGGCATGTAAGTATGATCTCATCATTTCCATCTCAATATTGCTAACCTCTCCGAGGCAGCCTCAATCACATATCTACTCTGTATTTCCTCCTCCTTCATGCGGCAGAGTGACTGCTGTAAGGCACACATCGGAACATGTCATGCTCCTGCCCTAATATCTTCGAAAGAGAACCTTCATAACAAGATGCTATGCTTTCATAACAAAGGCCCACCTTGTCTGTCAATATCTCTACTTGAGCATGATGGTCCTTAGTAACAGTAAATAATACACATGTCTGCCTCCAACTTTGCCCAGTGAATTCTGTATTTCTAGGGCCAAGAGTAGTACCTGGTTGAGGAGAAATCCTCAAATATTAGTAGCAGGGAATCTTCAGGGGATTCTGCCCTATGTAGTACTTTGATGTAAAAGAAAATTCTCTGTGTTTGTAGTAGACATAGAAGCAACTTTTATTTTTTACCAGGTTCCTAGTTACTTAGCAAATGTACTAATGTTAATTGCCAGATAGTAAACACCATAACTTAAGCTTTCAAACTAGAGAATAACTTCAGGTATCTTTTTTTTTTTTTTTTTGGAGAGGTTTTTGCTATAGGGCGCGTGCACTCGCCAGACAGACAGAGAGAGACATAGAGACAGAAAGCGAGAAATCACCCCCCAGGGGGGATGGTCACGCCGCAATCCCTTCTCCTCCATTCTCCTCTCGGGATCTTGGGCACGCACACACACACACATGCCTGGCGTGAGTTTTAAGTCACCAGGTCCGAGACGCGACCACAGTAGACTACATGGGAGTCCAGCGACATAGCCATTACGCTAACTGCTGGTCCCGAGAATAACTTCAGGTATCTTAACACAATGAAAATGATTTAAAATACTACTTGATTAAAATAAATTATGTCCACAAGAAAGAAAGAATGCTCTTGTAATACTCTTTTACAATTCAGTGACTTTGTATTCCAAGTCAGGCCTTGTCTCTAGGGCTGAGCTATTATACCTAGAAAAGTTTAGCTTACTTTTGGGTGGACACTGGAGTGGACATCTGCTGTCCTTGAATTATGCAGTAACTTTCCTCAGAGGAACTACCTCACCACTCCATGTGGTTCTGGTGGGAATGTCAAAGAATGTATTCTGTAAGGGGCAGTCATGTGAGCCGACTCTGGCCAACAATTGCATGTATATCCCATGATTGGCATGTGACCCAAGCTGGACCAATGAGACCCTTCTATGGATGTTTATGTAGTTGCTTCAAGAGAAAAGTTTTTCTCCTAGGGCCTTTAGCTGGGATCAAAGCATCATACCACCTGTGGCCATATGCTGTCCAAATCTCTATCATTAAAGAAGTCTATCTGCAGTTGGAGATACAAAAACATTAAAATTCTTCATTCCAAAGGGCAGTTTCTCCATGAGTTTTTAAACTACATGGACCAAAAATTCCTTTTTCTTGCTTAACCTATTTGAGTGCTATTTTTGTTGTTGTTGCTGTTGCTTGTTTGTTTTAAAATAGCCACTTACTATAGCAAGAGCACTGATTTAATTGTCTATTAATTATGCACCCAGTCTCCAAATAAGCTTTCATGAACATGGCCATGAGCTTTCTTGGGCAGGATCTCAGGGTATCTGGAGGGCGATGAATATAGGCAAACAACACGACAAGGCCAGGGAAGACTTAGCCAGTTTTTGGAGGCCCATCCCTTGACCTCCATGATGCCAACCTCTGGCAGTATCTGCTACTCTAAGTACATCACAGACCCTGTCCTGGATGAAATATTCATGTATCATATTCCTGTAACACCTTGCATGCTCCATTTACTATTGCATCAAAATGTACATGCCTGTTTCATGCCTGTGCTTGCTTGCTTCTTCCTCCCTTCCTTTCTTTCCTTTCCTTTTCTTCTCTCTTTCTTTCAAGCTCTATCAGAGTTAAGACTGCTTCTGCTTACTGTATACTCCCCTGGCTACAGAACCCCTGGAACTTAGTGAATATTTAACAAGTGTGTGTGGGACTAGACTACAATATTTTATTTGAAATTTATAACAAGAATACAGTTTGAATGATTCCTGTATTCCCTGGATACCCAAAACACAATTCCTGGACCAACGGCTTCAGCATCACCTAGGAGAAATGCAGATTACTAGGCCCCGACCCCCAGACCTATTGAATCAGAATCTACATTTCTTCCTCTGTTTTTTTGTTTGTTTGTTTGCTTTTAAATTTTTGCCAGAGATGTGAGTCCTCACTAGGGGAAGAGGAAGAGAGAGAGAAAAAGAGAGAGAGAGAAAAAAAAATCAGCTCCATGGGGCTTGAGGCTTACTTTCTCCTCCATCTCTCCCTCCTTTTGGGATTTTGGGAACTTGCATCTTGTGTGTTTTTCTAGCCTTTAGGTCAGACACTTGAACCATGTGGTTGGTCATGTGAGATCTAGCCTCGCTAACTACCATGCCACAGACTGGCCCTAGAATCGACATTTCAACAAGATCTCCTGGGATTCATGTGTCTGTTAAAAGTCTGAGAAGCACTGTTTTATGTTCTGTTTCCAAAATAAAATAATATGTCTGTACTATACATTTGGATTTGGAAAAGCATCCTTTAAATGAGAACAAATAAATAACACCAGCATGTGTATGTGTGTATAAAAATTTATATATTTTATAATATATTTATTATTACTGTCATTTATATATTTTATATAGATATAAAATGAGTGCTTACTATGTGCCAGGCACTGTGCTAAAGGCTTTATTTGGAATGAATGTTTCAGTCTTTGCAATGACCCTATGGGGGAAGAACTGTTATCTATTAGCACCTTTTATAGAAAATATGTGAGGATACAGAGGTAGAAACCCTAGTACAGTTAAGAAAGTCATTTGAACTTGGAGGATAAGAAGTCTCTGACTGCTCAGGCTGGTTCTGATGTAATGTTTTCTTGGGCTGTGCATATATGATTCATACATGTGGACACTGATACTATCAGCTGTCATACTGGAAGCTCGGGCTGCTTAATGGATGGTGGGTGAAGCCATTACCTTTTGGCTGAAGTGAGGTAGTCTGGTGGGGTAGTGATGGCTTCTCGCCTAGGATAACACCGTGAGAGTCACTACCTACTCATTTTATTTTATTTATTTATTTATTTTTTGAGAGGTTTTTGCTATAGGGCGCGTGTGGTCGCCAGACAGACAGAGAGACAGAAAGCAGGAAATCAACCCCCAGGGGGGATGGCCACGCCGCAATCCCTTCTCCTCCATTCTCCTCTTGGGATCTTGGGCACGCACACACACGTGCCCAGCGTGAGTTTAAGCCACTGGGTCCAGGCCTCGAACCGCGGTCGACTACCTGGGAGACCAGCAACATAGCCATTACGCTAACTGCTGGTCCCCCTACTCATTTTATTTTGAAACTGGTGTTGTTTCTCCAAGCTCAGATTTGGGACTAGATGACTAAGAAGCCCCCTTTTGGGTCTACAATCTTACTGCTAACACATCACAAGCATTTCATAGCACAGCAGTTGAAAGTGTGGGCTTTGAAATTAGACAGGCTGATGTTCAAATTCTGGCTCTAAGACTAACCAGCTGTTTACCCTTGGACAATTTAATGGCTTTCTCCTTTAGGATTTCCATGTGCCAAAGAATAATTGAATATTTTATTGAGGGTAAGAGGCATATTTTAATATGTCTGAAGTCTGGATATATCTTACATGTGATGGCACCTCCCAATTAAGTTGACAGCAGTATTTAATTCTTAGGAGTACATTATAGTGCATCTTATAATCGTGTCCTTTTAGATTCAGTGAAATATGGTAATAAAACACTTATCTCATAGGCTCGTTGTAAGAATTAAATGAGATATTCCTATAACTACTTAGCATATACTAAATTCTCAATAAAGGACAGTTGTCATCATCACCCACAGTATCGCCTCCTTGATAGAAGAGACACAAACATGGTTTCATATTTGTTGATCCATGGCATTAGTTTTAACATATCCTCTTTCCCTCCAGAATCCTTCTGGGTGTCAGTGTTTCAAATGTGTTTCTCATTGCCCTTCCCTCACTTTTTGTAAAGTATGAGTGAGGGACTAGTCTACAGAATAATTTGGGCTTGGAAACTCAGATTCTGTGTCACTGAAACAAAAAAGATGAAGAGAGAACATATAGTCTCACATGTGTAAGTCATGAAGCATGAGACAGTCCTCATCTGAGTATGGATTAGATCTCAGTGGGATTCACCTGCACTGGTCCCTTGGGGCAGGCAGCACCCTCCAGCAGCCTTCTGGGTGTCAGTGTTTCAAATGTGTTTCTCATTGCCCTTCCCTCACTTTTTGTAAAGTATGAGTGAGGGACTAGTCTACAGAATAATTTGGGCTTGGAAACTCAGATTCTGTGTCACTGAAACAAAAAAGATGAAGAGAGAACATATAGTCTCACATGTGTAAGTCATGAAGCATGAGACAGTCCTCATCTGAGTATGGATTAGATCTCAGTGGGATTCACCTGCACTGGTCCCTTGGGGCAGGCAGCAGCTTGGGTGGCTTTGTACTGTGCCTTGGTGGCTATTGAGAGCCTGGTTATCGCTTTCTCTCTTTAGACAGGCCATAGACCTGTTCGAAATTTAACTGGAAATAGGGAAACATATAGGATTTCAACACCCCTGAATCTGCTTGGAAGTTCTTTGGATGGATTTGACCCAACCTAGAAGGTTTCTGTCAGCAGGGGAGGAAAAATGTCCTCAGTTCTTTGGCAGTCTTAACTGCCCTTGGGAAGACTTTAAATGTAAAGATTTTGGCAATGATCTGATCCCAGATAGTACTGTTCTGTTATTTGGCAGTCTTCCTAATTTAAAAGTTATAGGCACTTTTTAACCCTATCCACTGAATAAATGGATATTGTCCAAGTGGCACCACATTGGTTAGAAAGGCTGCATGGAAAAAAGCAACAAAACTGCATGGTATTTGAATTTAGACAGACCTGAGTTCAAATCCTGCTTGAGAGAATCACTTATCCATGCTGAATTTCAGCTCTCTCATCTGAAAAAGGGACAATAATAAAGCCTTCCTTATGGGACCACGGTAAAGATTGAATCAGATCCTCCATATAAGTCCTTAGCACAATGCCAGGGCTCATAGGTAGGTTGGGTGCCTGGTTGTCCGGCTATTCTCTATCCAACCACCCACCCATCTGTCCATTCTCCCACCAACCATCCACCCACCAACCATATGTCCATCTATCTGTCTGTCTGTCCATGCATCCACCTACATTCCTCTGTAGCTATCTATTTTTGTTTTGCCTGCCTGCCTATATATTACCTACCTACCTATTTACCTACCTACATATTACTGTCTAAAACTTTTATCTATCTATTTATCCTTTTTTATCATCATCTATTTAATTTTCCAAGTCCTTGGCATATTTGAAGGAAAAAGTTGTTTTATTTCAGATTCCAGTGGAATCGTTATGATGCTTAGAAAATTATGCAAGTATTTAGCCAAGAACTGAGGCAAAACAGCAATAGTAGTGTAGACTTTCTCAGAGCTTGCTGGTTTCAGAACGTGTGATGATTTAAATGGAAATGAATTTAAAATAATAGAATTCATTTGCAGGAGTCACAGCTTTTCTTTCATAGACTAGCAGCCTTTTGCATCTTTTTTTCTTTGAGATACTGTAATTAAACTGAACATTTAGTTTCTAATAAGGCCACCAGACAGAAAGCATAAGTCCACTAAAATGCCATCTGCAGAGTCCTGTAGACTCTTAAAGCACAGCCTGACTGAAGGACTCGGCAGCTGTCCATATTCTAGTCCCCAGCATTCTATCCCACCCCTATTTGCACGTGTCATTCTGGTGGTGCCCTGCCACTTCCATACAGTTGGTTGTGTTCACTCGTCCATGTATTTGTGCTCTATTCTAAGAAAATTAAAAATGGAGGGGCAGAGTAAGAAAAAACATGTAAACATCAGCAAAGAAGAAATTATAAATCTGCTTGAAACCTGATATGCTTAGAGGAAGGCCTCAAACAAACCAAGCTTTAAACCCATTTCTGTTTTGACATTAATTTTGAAGTCTAGTTTCATTCTATTCCTCCTCTTCAGTCCTTTCTCTCCATCACAACTAGTGTGATGTTCCTGGACCGTAAGTCACCAAGCCATCCACTTATTTAAAGAATCTTCAGTTGTTCCGCTAAAAAATCTATATGCGTGCAAAAGTTGCCACAGATTCCAGGTTAAGAATATTTGGGCCAAAAGACACAGTCTGAACTCTAGCTTATTATAGCATTTGAAGGCTTCTGAGGCCTTGCCACTGTCTATCTTGCCATTATCAGCCTCTATTACTGCCATCCTTTCACCATACTTTGTGGCCTTATTGAATTATAGAGTAGTTAAGAGTATGGTCTTTGCCTGTGCTCAGATTGTAAATCTATCATTACTATCACCTCTAGGAGTGTGTGTGTGTGTGTGTGTGTGTGTAAGAGAGATATTTGCTATAGGATGCATGTGCTTGTTGGAGAGATAGAGACAGACAGACAGATAAATCACCCATGGAGGGGTTGGCCATGCCACAATCCATTCTCTTCCACTCTCCTCTTGGGATTTTGGGCATGCATGCACATGCACCTGGTGTGAGTTTGAAGTCGCTGGGTCCAGAACTCAAACCGTGGTCAACTACATGGGAGTCCAGTGACGTAACCATTACACCATCTGTTGGTCCCAGGAGAGTGTTTTTAAAGCTTTCTGTGTCTCAATTTGCTCATCTCTACAATGGGAAAATAATCATATTGCTCTCCTGAAGAATTTTGATGACTAATAAATTAATATGTAATTTTAAAAAAGCAGTCAGAATCATATGTGGCATGTAACATCCATTGGATAAGCTAGTATTTTTTTATTAGCTATATAGTTTAATATAATTGCATACATTATTCTTTCTACCTTGGGTGTCTTTCCATTCTCCAGTCCTAGGCTCCCTTAACTGATTCTAAGTCATCTCTTAAGGCAGTTCAAGCCTTAAGACCTCATGAAGATTTCCATGGTTTTCTGACAGTGTTGTATCCTTCTTACACATAACACTACTAATAGGTGTTGTACTCAATTTGTAATTTACACATATGTACCCATTTGCACATATGGTCCATGAGGCTAACAGCTATTTCTTTCTTGCTTACATAGTCCTTGGCTTTTAACACTATACCTGCTACAAGGTAGGCTCTCACTAAGCACTCAACTAATGAATAAGTGATAGAAAGTAGGAATGGATATCTTCCCAAGGAGAGAAAGGCTCATGCGTCTTGAACACGGGTATCGAGTCCTCATATACTTTTCCCTAGCTTAGTGCTTGGCATATGCTCAAAATGCTTTATGAATTGTCCTGAAATATGCTCAATTATTAAGTTTAGAATTATTTTTTGAGTCTCCTGTAGACCTTAAACACAATGACCAATACTATACACTTACTATAATTTTAAGTCAGAGCTCTCCTCAAAATAGGTTCAGAAGTTTTGAGACCAAACAGGAAGAAAAGTTCCAAAACCAGAGAACTTTCTAAAAGCTTTCTTCTTGTGAATCTTCCAGCAGCAGCCCCTGCTCAGTCACCCTGTCCATGCTTTTCGCTTCATCACAATACAAACAAAAACAACATGGACATGACTTCTTTCTGTCTTGGCTTATAAACATTCATCAAAGAACACAAATTTCTCAGTAGGGCAGAAAACAGAAAAAAGAAATGAAAAACAAAAAGGAAGATTCATTTGGTTCAGTAACCTTAAAACAAACAAACAAACAAAACAAAAAACTCACATGAGGCCAAATTACTGGAATCCTGAAACCAAAGATAAAATGAAGCTCTGCAGCAAACCAGAATTCTCTGAAATATGCTCAATTATTAAGTTTAGAATTATTTTTTGAGTCTCCTGTAGACCTTAAACACAATGACCAATACTATACACTTACTATAATTTTAAGTCAGAGCTCTCCTCAAAATAGGTTCAGAAGTTTTGAGACCAAACAGGAAGAAAAGTTCCAAAACCAGAGAACTTTCTAAAAGCTTTCTTCTTGTGAATCTTCCAGCAGCAGCCCCTGCTCAGTCACCCTGTCCATGCTTTTCGCTTCATCACAATACAAACAAAAACAACATGGACATGACTTCTTTCTGTCTTGGCTTATAAACATTCATCAAAGAACACAAATTTCTCAGTAGGGCAGAAAACAGAAAAAAGAAATGAAAAACAAAAAGGAAGATTCATTTGGTTCAGTAACCTTAAAACAAACAAACAAACAAAACAAAAAACTCACATGAGGCCAAATTACTGGAATCCTGAAACCAAAGATAAAATGAAGCTCTGCAGCAAACCAGAATTCTGTTCCTTCAAAGCTTATGCCTTTATGGAAATTCTGCTCTATAAAGGTCAACATTGAATGGGCATGAGATGTATTTAGACAGCACAAATTAACCCCTTAAGTATTATTGCAACTCCCCGTTGCTCTTTGGGAGTACATACCTTAAGGAGCTACTAAAAAACAAAAACAAAAAACAAAAACTGAATATAACTCAACAGTCCTGATAACTTATAATGCATATACAATTGGTTCACCTGCATCCTTTTGATTCTCTATTTGAAAGAGAGAGCACAACAAGGAGAGAAGAGAGAGAGGAAACAAGAACACATATGCAGGATTAATGAGCAAGTGGACCAAAATGCCCCCCACTTATGTGTGATACATGATATCGGAAGGAAAAGTTGCCCTTGGGTTCCCACCGCCCCGAAGTGTGGGGGCCAGCAAAAAAAGGCTCCTTCACAGAGGTGGAAAATGCTGCACAAATAGAAAATTAGTAAAATTAAGTTTAATGTAAAATCAAGCCATGAAACATACAAGAATTCTCCAAGTGACAATTAAGTCATATGTTCTAGTCAGAGCTTAGAGGACAAGGACAAGTCAAAATCTCCAGAGAGAACAGGGAAAAGCTTCCCAGCCTGAGAGAGAACAGACATGAGGCAAATAAGATCTAAGTTTTACAGAGAATGGACCACCTTGTGTGATCTCTTACCCATAATATTTTAACATCTTAAACATGGAAAGAAGGCATGACTTTGCCCCAAATGTCCTTTATCTGATACCTAACGCATTGCTCCCCAGCCTAGCTGCTACCTTTTTATTGTGTACCAGTGACAAGCACTTTACAAATCAGGGTTACACACAAGCAAAGTAAAAATGCATTCAGGTCACAGACAGAGAATAACTGAAAAACTTACAGACAAATCTGAGTTTATCACAGACAAATGGCTTAATTGTCTAACCTGTTTTAGATTGATAAAAAGTGACTAGACTTCTCACACTGGGTTTCACAGACAGAACCAACAGACAAGCCAATGCTAAAAAACTTGAAGCAAGGAGAGTGAGTTGGTTTGGATCTGGATTTTCTTGAAATAATGAAAACAGAAAGAGTGAAGACAGCATGGTGAGGAGGTGGTAGGTACTCACGAATGGTTAAATCCATCACTTGGGAGGCCAAGCAGAAGACAGGATGCTCATACATTTCTCTCTTTTTCCCTATAAAAGAGGATTTGGGCATGCAAGAGGCTTAGGTCAGAGGTAAAGAGGTTAAGGTCATAGGTTAGAGGAAAACGTTACATTAGCTCAAAGGAAAATAGCCACAGAGTATTTTGGGATAAACATAGGATAAAAGAAAAAGGAGTTCTGAAATTGGAGATCTACTGGATTAACCATTCAGCATGCCGTGAGTCACGAGAGAGATTGTGACCATGATTTTACACGTCTCTTTAGAGTTGTTTGCAAGAATACAATGACCAAAAACATCATGAGTAAAGGAAACAGAATTTCATTGATTTAAGGCTCCAAGATACTAAGGATTTCAGACTTTAGTATCTAAGGCTCTTGAGGTATTTCTTCATAAACATAGTCTCCAGCAATATTACCACAACTTCTTTCCAAAATTCTCAGGTAACTAAACTAATAATACTCACAGAGGGACTCCAATGTAAAAATGGAAGTTTTTGTTTTTGTTTTTGTTTTCCTGAGGATAAGATCAGAACCTTGCAAAAGAAAGTTGTCTGGTAGTAATATCTTTAAAGCTGCAATAGCTCAGCTGATGGTGGACTATGTTCATGAAAGAAAACCTGATACATGCAGCCAGAGGATGTTGGGTTGTTTGAATTAACAATCCCAGCATGCTTTGAAATTGGTGTCTCAGCCACTTTTGCAGAGGTCACGTCAAAAAGTGGCTGAGCCAATCACGGACAAGGAAGGAGAGAAGCAGAAGAGAGCAGGTAGTGTGGAATGAGGTACTTCTCTGAAAAGAGAGTTGGAAAAAAAGGATTGGTTTCTTCAAAGAATCCCCAGACCTAAAAGTCACAGTGCAAAAGATAATTAACACAACCAAGAAGAATTGAGGCACAAAAGGAAATTACAGACCAGCTGATCTACTTTGGAAATGAATGCATTTTTACTTACAGATCTTAAAGTTTGTTTTGGGATATATTTATCTGAAAGAAGAGAGCAGATCTTACCAAAAGACTAGTAATAGCTAGACCAAGACCTATGAGGCAGCAGCCATAGCAACCGACCATTTCTTGATCCCATCCCATCTCTGGCCTTGCCTAGAATTATTAGATACCCAGTTAATTTTTACCAACCAAATACAACCAATCATTATGTCCTGGGATGGTAAATACTGGAACAATTATTTGCTAATATAGCCCTTTTACAATCTTCATGTTCTTCTATTTTTGTCACTCATTACCAAGTCAAGAGTTGATAAACATCCTTTTAGTGCCCAATTCTTAAGTGTTTCTCCCTGGATGCATAACAATGAATTCATTACCACTGGTACACAATTTGCATTGTCAGACAGACAATATTAAGAGAAAGAGGACATGTAATGTACAGAACACTGCAAATTTGACATGATCTTCACCTAATTCTCTAAGAAAATAAAGAGTTTGCAGGGTAGGTGATGGGGTCTGGGAGGTTGGATAGTTTAGTTTTGTTTTGTTTTCTCAGCCATCCTGAGGCAGACAATGCGCATTTGCTGGTTTTAGTCAGGTGTCTTGTTTCACATGTGAAAGAACATCAGATTCCAGAATGCGGACACATCGAGTTTTGCACACAGAACTTCCACATTTATACACTTACACCACTGGTCAAGTTGGGTGTGGTTTTCAAATCACCCTATAGCAGCCAACAGGGTAACAATGAAAAGTGATTAATACCTTTGCGAATGAATAGGTCCCAAAGAACCATATCTTCTCAAGTAGAGTTTACTCAAAGCGCCTTTGGTGATTACTTGGTCATCAGTGACCGCTTCCCTAAAACTTGAGAGGGCACTGGTAACAAGCATCCAAGGTCTGGAGTAACAAGAATGAATGAGATCTAAAGCCAACCTGGAGCCATCAGAGATGGCTCAACACTAACCTGCCATCAAGTTTGAAATGCTACCAAAAGTCAAGATACCTTTAAGGGGCAAGAAAAAGTTAAACAAACCTGATGTTGCTCTATTCAATTCCTGTTTACTTCCAATGCTATCAGCAGTGGACAAGTGACTGCTTCACTTCCCTCTATGTAAAAGAGGGATGCAATCGTACAAAACCCTTTCATAGCAAAACATTAGCTACAGAGCAGATACTTTGGGCCAACATAGACTCTCAAGAGGACCTTTGTCATCTGATAACATCCTATTTTCAATATTCTTCCTCTACAAATGCTGTTCATGAACCCCTGTCCTGTCTTTTATTTATTTGGCCACAGCCAAGGAAGCTTCCACATTTCAATGTTTTCAACTTATCATACTCAGTTGGAACACTGTTTTCTGGTGCCCATTAGAAAAGAGAGAGACTTCCCCAGGGAGGCATACCAAAATTTAAATTCAGAACTGGGGGCAGAAGGGAGCCTTACCTTCGATTTTGGCATACTCTGAGAGCCGAGAATAGTTGACTAAAGCAGCCTGTTCTAGACATTTACGGATGACTGTTTTTACCTCCTCTTGTGGCACTGGGGTGACTATATCTTTCATCAAAACCTTTAGGTAGGAAAAAAGTGATTATTAAGAAGATTCAAACAAACATATTATTCATTTACACTTCTCAAAGAGTTCAAGTTTAAAATTAGTTGTGAATGATTCCTTGCAACTTCATACAGGTCACGGTTAAAGAGAAAGCACCAGAATTTGAACACCCAGTTAGGATGGTAAAGCCCATTCATAAATCATGAAGGACTGGAGATAGTCTTCAATATAATCTAATTATTGAGGAATTTGGAAAAGATATCTAGGATTTGGAGTGTTCTCACTTTAATTCTGACATATGATGAATAGTACACAGATCTTTTAAAAATTACAAGCTAGGTCATTCGACCATAATATTTCATTACAATTATATCTGTGTCCCTTTACATATGCAGTCTGCTTTTTACTTTCATTCTTACCCTTTCCAAGAGTGAGAGAGTAGCTTTTAAAGCACCTTCAGGTCGACCAAATGGAAAGCAATACCTAAAAAAGACATAAAATCATCAGGTTGCCCAAATCTATTACATTTTAGCATGAAATATGCTGCAATTTGATTCCTATAGCAACTCCCTCTGAGGAATGGAAAATGCTTTTTATTTTGTCACATTGTGTTATGTTAATCTGAATTCACACCATATATGTGTGTATATAATGTATATATGTGTATGTGTGAATAATGACTAAAGAGGGACTCTGCAAATGTCTGCAGTAGAAAAGAATATTTAGAGTGATGACATAAGGCTCTGTTTAGATTTCTATTGTGAAGAAGAATCATTTGTTAGCTCAAATGTGACCTTACATATTATTATAGACACCAGCATTTAAAATATATTAATTGGAACAGGCCGAAATTTAAATATACTTCTTTAAGTACCCCAAAGAATTAATAAATGAAATAGAGAAATATATTTAGAACAAATACATGATTCTGCTCTGTTCTATCTTGCCTTTTTCTTTGTGTTTTTTTTTTTTTTAACTGTCATTGGACCTTTTGCTATTGGTACTCATTTTACAGCTCGTGTACAATCATTAAAGATTAACCCAGGAGAATTTTGACAGAGAGAAGTATTTATATACTTTACAGTGCCACTCAGCATTCCATTGACTATTTCAAGCTATCATGGGTATTCCAGAATACCATTATTCATGGTACAGAGAGACAAGCATGGGCTGCGTAGACTCATCTATGTATGCATCCACTTCCTCTATTTGCTAGCTAGGTGGCCTTGGGCAAGTTCCTTACGCTCTCTAAACTTCATTTTACTCCTTATCAAATAGAGATTTTAGGGACTGAACAATGGTGCAGTGGTAAAACACAATGCTCTGTGAGGCTGACCCACATGGGAAGGTTCTGGGTCCATGCCCAGAGACATCTATGACAACCCCAGGCACACATGTGCCCATGATCTGGAGTTGGCATCAAGACTCTTTTGAGGGATTTCTGTTTGTCTCTTT
The DNA here is from genome assembly GCF_000334495.1 of Tupaia belangeri chinensis. Lineage (NCBI taxonomy): Eukaryota > Metazoa > Chordata > Mammalia > Scandentia > Tupaiidae > Tupaia > Tupaia belangeri. The sequence goes on along the minus strand of NW_006160083.1, from coordinate 2,762,219 downwards.
CTCCCTCTCTCTTATTATGAAATAAATATGTAATAGGGCCAGCAGATGGCATAACAGTCACGTTGCTGGACTCCAACATGGCCAACCGTGGTTTGAGTCCCAGACTTGGTGGCTTGAAACTCATACCAGGCATGTGTGCATGCATGCCCAAGATCCTGGGGGAGAGTGGAGGAAAAGGGATTGCGGTGTGGCTATCCCCCCTGGGGGGGATTTTCCACTTTCTCTCTTGCTGTCTCTTTCTCTCTTTCTCTAGTGAGTGCAAGTGCCCTTAGGGGGAAAAAGATCTCTAGAAAACAAAGTGAAAAATACATACCTTATTAAATAAATAAATGAGGATTATAATAACTACCTCTCAAAGTTGTTCTGAGAATAAAAATGTGACTTAATACTTCTTAAGCTTCCAGTTCTGTATCTGACACATAGAAAGTGTTTAGTAAGTAGGAATTATTATAAAGGCTCTTAGTATTTTTGAGTTTCTAGTTCAGGATTCTGGTCCAGAACCACCAGTATGGCATCAAAAATGTGTTACACGGTAGAAGTGGACTATGTGGTCTTAAGCACAGGACTTGTTGACTAGCTCCAGTGTGTGGAGAAAAATCAGTCTCCCTGGGCTGATTCTAGGTGCTTTCGTTTTCTACATAGCCAGCTAGTCCTGTTTCTGACATAGTAGAGAAGAGAAGACCATCATGAGGGTACGACTGATCCACTGATTCATAGGATTTCTTTCTTTCTTTCTTTCTTTCTTTCTTTCTTTCTTTCTTTCTTTCTTTCTTTCTTTCTTTCTTTTTAAACTCTTTTATTTAGTAGCTTTAAAGAAATATCAACTTCTACTTATAAAAATAATTTCTACTTAATCATTTCTTTTTAGGACATGTATACTCACCAGAGGAAAAAAGAGAGAGAGAGAGAGAGAGAGAGAGAGAGAGAGAGAAATCCCCAATGGAGCATGGTCACACTGCAATCCTCCTCCATTTCTCTATCCTTTTGGGATTTGGGACATATGTGAATGTACATGTGCCCACATGTTTTTCGAGTCACGGGGGGCCAAGACTTGTACTGCCTAGTTGGCCTTGTGGGATCTAGCTCCCTTGACCACTAAGTTAGAGGAGTGGTCCGTGTCCAACTTTTATAGTAGATTGATGACCAGGGTCAGCTTGCATGAAGGTGGCTTTGTGTTTTGTCTGTTTGTTTGTTTGCTTGTTTGTTTTAGTGAAAGTGAAATAAACTTAAGAATTCAGTCTCCTGGCTATTGTAGAACCATGCCGATTGGTTTATTTTTTCCATGAAGTTATTTCTTATTTTTGTTTGTTCATTTGTTTTTAAACTTGCCAGAGAGCATGTACACTTGTTGTATACAGAGACAGAGAGGGAGAGAGAAATGAGAAAGAACTCCCTGTCGGGGAGTGTCATGCTACAATCCTTTCTCCTCTGTTTCTCCTTTTGGGATTTTGAGTATGCACACACATGTGCCGAACGTGTTGTTCAAGTTGCAGGTCTGGACTCAGACCACACGGTTGGCCATAAGAACTAACTGCCTTAACCACCACATCACCAGCTGGCCTTCCATACAGTTATTTCTAAATATCCAATGTGACTGTGTCTTTGATAGATTTATAGTTTTGGAGAATTAGACCCCTTTACTTTCCCCTTCCCATTTCACCCTCCAAATAAGCCCTAAAACCCAAATCATTACCTAAAATGTGTTATCTGATTTTCCAACAGAACTCGGAGTCTCTCTTTGATTTCTTCAAAACGTTCCTTTTCCTCAACAGTCACAGTTCCAATTCCATCGGGCCTGAAAGAAGACATGTCAAGAAGTGACGGGAACCTCATTTGCTGACACCATCAAATCAAATCTCTAGCAGGAGGAAACTGTCCATTTTAGAAGAAACAACTCCAATGATCGATGTGCCTCAGGAGAAGCCCAGCTATTCAGGGCTGGTTTCTCGAGGGGATGGGTTGTTTTGGGGTTATTTTAGAAACATGTACAGGACCGTAGCACATTTCTTGTGAAATGGTAAAATGTACAAATTGGTGGCTTGCAGGTTCAGTCCAGCTCCTAGATTTCTGTGGTTTGACTCACACCTTTTTAAAAAGTTTGAACTAGTTTGACGGCGTATTTTGAAGTAGAAAAGCTCGATGCAGTTCTGACTACTGATTTCTTTTTGCAAATGTGAAACAGTTAGCATTAATTGGTGAGCACAGTTTCTTCTTTATCTGGATGGGCACTCACCTAGTCTGCACCTGTAAGCTGCATTTCCTGTCTCTTTAATAGGCTTTTAGATGTGAGACCCCTGAAGTAGGCACCCACATTCCTATAAAAACCCTGCAAAGTGTCTGTCATTGCACAGTGTTAGATGTTCTGAAGTGGCTCGATTTCAAGTTTATAATTATATGATATGTTCAAATGAATTTAAGCGCTCATATATTAACTGAAGAACAAACCACACATGTTTTCTAATCACAGCAAACTATTGCTCATCATAATAGAAAGGACCCTAGCACAAATAAATGATTTCAGTTTAATCATGATATTCTCACTGTTTTACATCCCCACTGGGTGAATACACATTGCCCCTATGCATTATGGACCACTCAGGTTGAAAATGTAAAGGGAGGCTGCATAGTTACAACTCAAGTTTTGCTGTGCCAAGCGAGATGGAGGATAATTTGACCCATTAAGACATTCCAGCTTCCCGAATCTCATAGTGACTTGTTTTGACTATTGGCTGAGCCAGTCTGCAGATTGGTGCATCACCATGAAACTTCTATGGGAACATTCTTCAGTTTGCAAATGCAAGTCATCTTGAAACCAAACAAATGGTCTTATTTATAGGCCTTCTCAAAGATCTAGCATAAGTTGGAAAAATTCTTTATACTAGGTCAGTCTGACTGCACAAAAGACTTAGCAAATGATAAAAAAATGTACCTCCTGTTAGGGGTTAACTGGTCAGCTTCCCTTCTTTTTAAATAAATGTCTTATCTAAAAAATGACCCCCCGACACACTGTATTAAAAAAATCCCCAAGCAGTAAATCCTATTCAGTCTATTTTTTCAAAACCTTTCAAACTTAAAGGAAAACAATGATAAATATCAGGTAGTCTGTGGAATCTAGGATACGCCCTTATTTTCAATTTTCTTTTTCTTTTTTTAGAGAGGTTTTTGCTATAGGGAGCGTATGCTCACCAGAAAGAGAGAGAGAGAGACAGAGAGACAGAAAGTGAGAAATCACCCCCCAGGGGTGATGGCCACATCACAATCCTTTCTCCAGTCTCCTCTTGGCATCCTGGGTATGCATGCACACATGCCTGGCATGAGTTTAAGCCACTGGATCCGCAACTCGAACCATGGTTGACTACATTGGAGTCCAGCAAGATAGCCATCATGACAACTGCTGGTCCCCTTATTTTCAATTTTTCTGGAAAGAAATCTCAAATGTCAATTTATAGGTTATGTACTACATTCTTAAAAAAAATTTTTTTTAAAGTTTGCTCACCAGAATGAGAGAGAGAGAGAGAGAGAGAAAGAAATCACCCCCTGGGCGGGGGAATGATCATGCTGCAATCTCTTCTCCTTCATCCTTCTTTTGGGATTTTGGGCATGCACACACAAGTGCTTGATGTGTTACCTAAACTGCTGAGTCCAGGACTCTAACTGCAGTCAGTCATGTGGGATCCAGCCTCCTTGACTTCCAAGTCATCTGCTCCCTTGCCCCACCTCCACCAAAAAAAAAAAAAAACACATATTTTTAAAATGAAATGTTCATGAATCTCTAGTTAAGTCTCAGGATGAATTCATTGGTTTCCACAAAAATACATATGGCATTTTCTTTGGTATCTTTTTATTCTGTTATAATCTATAACTTTCCTTAGCTGTAGCTTTTGAATTTTGTTTATCCGAAATTGAGGTTGCTAATGCAACCTATTTATGTAATGGGCATACATGTATACAGTTGGTCAATTGAGAAAAGGGGAGCCATCAGGACCAGCAGTTAGCATAACGGCTATATCGCTGGACTCCCATGTAGTCGAGTGCAGTTCAAGTCTCAGACCCAGTGGCTTAAACTCATGCTGGGTGCATGTATGTGCATGCCCAAGATTCCGAGAGGAGAATGGAGGAGAAGGGATTGCGGCGTGGCCGTCACTACTGAGGGGTGATTTCTCGCTTTCTGTCTCTCTATCTCTCTCTTTCTTTCTGGCAAGCGCACAGGCCCTATAGCAAAAACAAACAAACAAACAAACAAACAAAAAAACAAAAAAAAAACCTCTCAAAACAAAAGCATTGTGTCTTCATAAGGAATATGCATGCACAGAGAAAAATGCTATTGAATATTATTTACATTTGAAAGATGAGTTTTTTTTTTTGAAAGATGAGTTTACAGATCCCAGCAAAAAGATGGAAAACAAAGAGATGTCCATTTATCATGAACAGCACAGAGATATGTGTGGCCATGATTAGGAAACAAACTTCTCTGCAAATAAAATCATCCATTCCTTACTCAACAAGCCTTACATGGCAATTAGAAGGTGGCTTTTCAATTTGTGTTTGAGATGATAAAACTGAACATTTAGTGTGTGCTTAGACTTCTCAGTTCACTCTCACTACATAGTATATTGGAACGAAGGTATAATTTGCTTATTCTTTTTCCTTTTGTTCTGTTGATTCACATTTGTAAGTTTTTAAAAAGAATGATTTAATTTTACTTGTTTATTACTTTTCTTCAATTTTGACCAGAGGGAGAGGGAGACTGAGAAAGCAAGGCGGCAGGTCCAGCACTCAAACTGTGGTCAGCCCATGTGGGAGTCCAGCACCTTAACCATCATGCCATCTGTCAGCCTCCACATTTGTAATTATTAAAGGTATTGAAGAACAGCTTCTATCTCCTTGATAACTGCTCCTTGGATACTTTCTAGACATTATTAGTTTCACTATTCAAAAAGAGTGAACAACAAAAAATTTATTGTAGTCTCTGAAGTTTACTTCTTGATACCCTATGTCAGTGTGAATAGTTTTATTTTAAAACAAGTAAAACAAATTAACATTAAATCTGTAAGGCACGTAGTATAAAACTCACCAATAAAACAGGCAATAAAAAAATGGATTTTTGACATCAAATGCAAATTTGGTGGTAATTGCCAGAATTTTTCTGAAATGGTATAGGTAACAGGCAAGGAGGACATTACTTTCCAAACTGAAAAGAGACATTCAGGAATAACATAATTTCGCAAAGATTACAGATTGTAACTATATCAGGAAGTATCTTCATCTGGATTTGATTTCACAAAATAATTTGAAAATTTTGTCAAACATCAATTTCCTTCCCATTGACCCCAATAATGTGTCAAAGTTAATTGTGCAGGTTTAGATAGATATCTATAGAGCTACTAAATGAAAAATCTCGATTAAGTATTTTTTTTGGGGAAAAGGAGCAGTTTTCCAAAGAATCAATAAAATGCTTTTCTAGATAAGTAGTTCTCAAATTGAGTATGCCTTGGAATCTCCTTGAGGTCTTGCGACAACCCAGATGGCTGGGCCCACTTTAGATTCAGAAGGTCTAATGTGGGGTGGAATCTGAGAATTTGTATTTTCTTATTTATTTATTTATTTATTTACAGTCATTCACTGTACATCAACACAGTATACAAAATGAGATTTTCCATCCAGGATACATCATATATTATTGGCTCAATCAAGGACATTACCATACATGTTATCATCAACAAATAATTTTCTATTTCTTGATTCTTACATATTTTGCTTTCTCCCCCTTGATTCCTTACCTCTCACCCCTTGCCAATTCCCCCTTCTCCCACACTGATATCTACAGTTGTTTTCCTTACCTTTTTTCTCACCTTTTATTGACTTACCAATGATTTTAATTAATTTAAAAACTTTCAATAGCAAACACAGCTAATATACACATATCTATGAACACATGGCTTACTTTAGGCATAAACCTCAGTGAATAAAGTGAACATACTATAAGGTAGCACCTAGCTGGGTTTATATAGCTTACTGTAGTCAATAAATAGGTATTAGTAGGTATTTTTCAAAGCATTTTTTTAAATTTCAGGAAAACAGTTTTAATTTCAATAGACCAAAATCAAAAGATGTTAAGAGAAATTTGCTTAAAACTTAAAGCCAGGAAAAAGGTTAGAATTCAGTTCAAATAGTAGGTAGATGAACCTATCAACAGTTTAAGAGAAGACAAAAATTCTTAAATATGGAAAACAAAGCATCAAAGAAAATCAGTAATGTTTTAGTCTAAAGTAAAAATATATTTCACTAGTTAAGTCTCATGTAATTAATCTCTCTTCTATTGAATTTGCAATGTTGCTGTGGTCTGATCTTTCCATTTGAACTCTGAAAGTTACCATTCAACTCTGGACTTGTCCCTACCATTAGGCTGGCCATTCTCTTGGTTGTTTATTGTACTCTTATTTTTGTGTGTCCAACTTTAGTTTTCCTGATATAGCATTCTCTTTAGCACTTCTTGGAGAGCTGGTAAATTCTTTCAGGTTTTGTTTATCTGAGAATGTTTTCATCTCCCGCGCCCCATATGAAAGATAATCTTGCTGGGTATAGTATTCTTGGTTGAAATTGTTTTTCACTTAACACTTTGAATATATTTTTCCATTCTTTCCTTGCTTGCATTGTTTCCAATGAGAAGTCCGACATTAGTCTAATGGGATATCCTTTGAAAGTAATTTGACGTTTCTCTCTGGCCAAATTTAGTATCTTTTCTGTCTGTGGTTTTGGCCAATCTGGTTATGATGTGCCTTGGGAAAGATCTTCTTGGGTCGATTCTATGTAGGGTCCTTTGTATTTCTTAGGTCTGGATATTTGAGTGCCTCTCTAGGTTTGGAAAGTTTTCTTCCAGGATTTCATGGAATAGATTATTAAATACCCTTATTAGTTTCCTCACCTTCTGGGATACCGATTATCCAGGTGTTTGGGCGTTTAGTGGTATCTAGCATTTCTTGTATATTATTCTCATTTTGGGGGGGCGGTTATTTTCTCAGTCTTTTTGGTGAATTATTCTAGGTTAGAGGTTCTATCTTCTACATCAGAGATTTGATCTTCTGAATGATCTAATCTGCTTTTGGTATTTTCAAGGGAGGTTTTGATTTCCTGTATTATAGTCTTCATCTCTAACAATTCCATTTGATTCTTTTTTATGGTGTGTATCTCCTCTTTCAGGTAGTGTAAGAACTTCCTCACTTCCTGGAATTCATTGTCTCTTGTCTCCTGCATTTTCTGGAGTTCATTATCTCTCTTCTCTTACATCTATGTTAGCTTTAATGAATATTCTAAATTCTTTATCTGACATTTCCACAAATTCCCTTGTATTGTCTGTAGAGGAAGAGGAGTTCTTCTTTTCCCTCAGGGGAGAGATATTTTCTTGGTTTCTTACATTTCTTGTGCCTCTGTGGTGGTTTCTGGTCATCCAATGAATTATACGTTTTCTCCCAGTTTTTGGAGTTAAATCTGAGCATTCAGAGGAATGTAGGAGGAGATGACCTACAGTCTCTAAACAGTACCATTTTTCTCCCTTTGAACAGCTGATTCAATGGAAATTGAAGATTAATCTGACTCTGAAAGTATTCAGATATTTGCTACTGAGCAACTATACCTGTCTAGAAAATTAGTGTGTGGAGGCTGAGCAGAAAAGTGAGAAAGGCAAAAAGAAAAGGAAACGAGAGAGAGAGAGAGAGAGAGAAAACAAGACAGGAACGATAAAAAGAAAAAAAATTGAGCAAAGAATGAAAGCCGCGTGGTACGACACTCAGAACTCAGGTATAGATGACTACTGATTGGTTTGTCCCATGGAGGCAGGGGGAAAGGAGGAATTAGCGAGACAAAAGAACAGCAGAGAGCTAAAAAGTTTAAAACTTTTAAAAAAATGGAGAGAAAGAGATGGAGAGAGACAGAGAGAATAAATAGGGTGTTCTAACCAGGCTCCTGGCTAGATCTGAGAGGCAGAAGGGTAAAGTCTGGGTAGAAGGTCTCTGGTGGTCCTAATCCCTGAATGAGGCTGCTCAGAACTCAGATATAGATGGCTACTGATTGGCTTGTACTGGCTCCTGGCTAGATCTCAAATGTGTATTTTCTTAATTGCTAGAAGACACATATACTCGCGAGAGAGAGACAGAGAGAGAGAGAGGGAGAAAGCATCCCTAATAGGCTGTGGTCATGCTACAATCCCTTCTCCTCCATCTTCCCACCTTATTAGTATTTGGGGCATGTGCAAACACCTTTTTTTTTTTTTTTTTTTTTTTTGCCCCTTTAACTGGGATTTGAACCATTCAGTCAGCCACAAAGGATCTGGCTCACTTAGCCAATAGGCTACTATAGGCTGGTCCTATAATTTGCATGTCTAACAAGTTTTCTGGTGCTTCTGGCTCTGGAACCCACATTTTTCTTCCAGTGTCTGAAAGCATATGTTTGATTCTGATTTCCCAACTTCCCTTAAACTAGAGTGAATTTGGAACCAAAGATCTTATATAAGAATCACGTAGACCACTCACTGAGCTACTAAGCCCTTCAAAGTGGCAATCTGCACTGTTTCCGAGATGCCAATCCAAACGGTACGGGTTGCAAAATATACAGTAGAATTGTATTGGTGTCTTTCAGAAACTCTGCTTTTGTATTTTTTATTGATTTGTTTTTGGAAAACATTTTGGAGAGAGTCTATAATTATTATTAAATTGGCTCATCATCTTGTTTCTTTTTTCAATACTTTAAAACTTTACAAGTCACAAATAATGACAGAAGAGGAGGGATGAAGCTGGATTTTAAACTTCTGGCTCGAAAATTCTGGGTTGAGATGTGCCTTTACATGGAACACGTGTCTAGGTGCCTGAATCTGTCACCTCTCATGTCTTGACTATACACGTTCTATCCTTGATCTTTGGCTTCTCAGCATCCATTCTCACTCCTTCACAGCCTCTGAATTTCGAGGAAAGACCTTGGCCACATTCTCAGTACTTTTGAAGGAGGGTAAGTTAGAGTGCCTCCTCTCCCACTATGAATGTTGCAGGGTTCCCAGAGGCCAGCTTCTCCCTTACAGGCCACTTGACATCTCAGCTGGACAATGACCTAAGCCCAGCCACCTGGCCACTCTTATTTACAATGAGTAATTGATACAAGGCCTGAAGAAACTGGTCAAATTTGCTTGTCCCAACAGCTGTGCCTAGATCAGATTGTCTTCACAGGTCAGTGGGTCTTGATCTTTGCCTGCATCTAAGAACCATAGGCAGTCCCACTCTCAAAGTACTGATTCAGTTCAGTTGCAGAGGAGCCTGGATACTGGTCATTTTAAAGTGTCTCGTGTTATCTTAAACGTATGCTGAAGGGTACAGAGCAACTACTCTTCAGTAACTCCCTTTCTTCTGGTTTCCCCTTCTCTTTCTCTTTCTTTCTCTTCTCGTTCTCTTTCCCCTTCCTAATAAACTTTCTTTTGCTTAGGTTATTCAGAATTAGTTTTTGTTATTTATATTAAACCTGACATAAGTTTATAAAGCACACATCCCTTTTGCCTCCACGCCCCCGATTTCAGTATACGTGTTGATGCTTTTGAACTTAGCTTTAGACCACACACATACTCACGGAAAAGCAGTCCCTGGTCTCTGGTTCCACCTAACTGCACACTGGCTAACAACTCACTTCTTGTATATCATGATCCTGCAAACTTGAGACAATATGCAGGTCAAGTGCAGTCATTTTTGGAGGCAAGCTGGAGCCTGGATGCTCTCCCACCTGCAGGCCATCAGCGGAGCCAGAAGTGGGTCTCCCCAGCCACAACAGACTATATCGCATCTGACACGACAGGCATCTCCGGAATCCACCTTTCAAGTTTTCGGCAAACCATTTTCTCACTGTCCTTCACAAAGTTGACATTTTCGGCAGCATGATAGGAAAGATGTCATGTCGGCTGCTCTTCAAGTTCTTGTCACGGTGGTTAGCACCAGTTCTGTCATCTTTACTCTCCTCACAGTCTCCCATCTTGAGCCATGTCACAAATAATAATACATCCAGAGTTGTGGTTTTCTTTCTTTCTTTTTTTTTTTTTTTTGTCAAAATACAATGATCACAACCCCAGCTGCCTCTCGTTTGAGTTACTAGTTATACAAATTGTTCCCTATTCCCCAAATGCTTCTGAGCTACTGCTTATTAATTAATGTGTATTGTAGGATTAATCCAATAAGATTAAGTACTAGGCTTTTAACATGAAACATTTTGATATTTGAATTAAGTGTGAACACTCTAGTCAAAGAATTCAAGCTGTAATGTGTTTTGTGAAATGAATTTACCTCTTTGGGGTCATTAAATCATCACTACACACGCAGGTGAGCACACGGATTCCTGGCATTTAATTACCCTGCTCGCATGGTTCTCAACTTACGTAAAAGCTGGGCCCCAACATCTTCCATTTGAAAGGCAAGATGTCCTTTCGAAAAAATTAGGATGCTAAATTAATTCAGAACTTGCAATGATTGATATGTTCTGATATTGCATCTGTTTGGTGATTAAGTGTAGATTCCAGGTGTAAAAAAGAACCATATGAATTCAATAAAAGAGGCAGGCGGTCTGGTCCAACACTCTGCACACTTCCAGCTTTAAACCTCCAATCACTACCAATGAGGGGTAAAACTCCAGCTAAAGAGAGAATATACTTTCATCTCTAAATGCAAATGTCCACATATGCTGGTACAGGCACTGTAAACATGATATATTCTCTCTCTCCAAATGGATGCATGCCTGCAGACCGCATTATGGATACGTGAAAATGTCCTTAAACAAGCATGATAACTGAATCCTACTTGTGACTACATTGTCCCAGCCCAGAAACATGACAGATGAAAGGGCCAGAGTGGGACAGAGTATTTTAATAGATGTTCCTTGCTCTTCTCCCTCAACAGGGCATTTAGACCAAACAGCCTCTCTTAACCTCTGACATTTTAAAAATTGGCTTCTCTAATTAAAGTAAGTCTTTACCCTTATAAATTTTAGAATGTCTTTGAACTTAATCCTAACATGGAATATTTTTCAAATCACTAATAACTACAGAGTCAAGATACCACCATACCATTATATTCTCAAAAAGAGACGTCCTTGCTTGCTCATCTGGATAGTTTGTATAATCCTAGAGTGATTACAAATTATAATTATGACTCTCACATTCCATAGTCACTGCTTCATTATGAAAGCCAGCCTCACTCCTTCTCTCTCTTTTCCTTCCAGCCCCTGCCCTTTTCTAATTATGCCCTGACGCCCTGAGGCTCAGACACGCTGCTAAAACAAATATATCAAAGTGTTTGTATCACAAAGAATAAGATAGAAAGCAACAATAAGCGGTTTCTACAACATTACCAGAGCGCACGGTGGCTTCTTGGGGTTGTTTAATAGCCAACTTCCAAAAGAGGACTGGAAAGGGAAAAAACATGCCAATGAAGTGTTTCATGACTTGTTCAGTTTTTCTAAATAGGTAGTCATCATAACTAAATAATTTCAAAGGTGTATCAACCCTGTTATAAGAGTGGGAGTGGATGAGAAATCTCTACTGAGCAATCATGAAAATATGGATGCTATTAGCATCATACAGCATGTAGCATTTACTGCGAGGGAGGGTGTTAGCCAAAGTCGCTCAGACTTGATCCAGGTACTGAATAAAGAAAGAACCCAACAGATGACTAGAGAAATGATATAAAATGCAGGAAAACATTTTAGTTATCTCGGAGAAGGGCTAATTTTTAAAATTGGTACTAGAATGAGTTTCCTTCAGGAAGAGAGTCATGTGGGTTACCAGGAGACAAACTCTGAAGTTTCTTCTTGGACACTTGGGATGCTTACATTTACTTGGAATTTGTTTGGAATTTTTTCCCCTTTCTCTTATGAGCACTTTCTCTTAAGTAGAGCTACTTCTTCAGAGTCTATAGAGCGTGACCCAGCCAGGTTCAAGGCTGACACCTGTTTGGAGCTGGAAGGCTACCCAGTGAGACATGCTCATGTTCATGAGTGCAACAGTGCTTTGTATCCCTGTGTCCCATGAGACCAAGAATAAGGGAATCAGTCATTCTCCACCCATGCCTGCTTGTCATGTAAGATGCTGTATTCAGAGGTCAGTAAAACAGCTATTCTTGCTATGTAAGTTCTGTTTTTGTTTTTGTCTTTGGAAAAGAACAGTTAAAAAGCACCAGACCTAATGTCATTGTGTGTGTGTGTGTGTGTGTGTGTGTGTGTGTGTGTGTGTGTGTTTGTAACAGAGAGAGGGTGAGAGAGAGAGAAAGGAGAGAAAGTGCAGCATTAAAGTAAAAGCAAATATATATATATATATTACTCATTCACTGCTACGTAGGCATTCATCAAAAAGGAAAAGAAGGAACATTATGTGACATGGACTGGGAGTGAGGGCCCAACATTAGAGGCAAGGATACAGACAATAAGGCACTTGCTTCTCTCCAGGGGAGAGAACATAGAAACTTGAACTCTCGTAGTGGCACTGGAGAGGGAGAAATGGATATAGTTGAGACATACTTAAGGGCACTGACAGGGCAAGCAGTTGAATTGCTATGATGTGCTCAGGGAGAAGGGAGGAGGAGTCACGGATGGCTCCTGAGGTTGTCTTGGGCAACTGCTTGGGTGGGATCACTTAATATCTTAGAGCGGGCAGAGTGACAAAGGAGAAAAGTGTGTTTGTTCCATTTGGGTGGTTGATTACTCAAATTCTAAACCACAGGGATCATATGGTCTCTGAATTTGGCAGTACCTTGGCTGCAAATCTCTTTC
>NW_006160083.1:2622666-2749016 GCF_000334495.1 Tupaia belangeri chinensis | reverse complement strand
CGAGAATCTTTTGACACATTTTCAAAGATTTTTAGCATTCATGCCCTCTTATATCTGCTTGTAGGCTCATTAATCTCTGTATCTTACTTTGGATTGGGGCGGTTGGCATTATGGATTTGTTAATTGCTGATACAATGTACTTTCTACGCAGGCCATATGTGAAGAGCAGCACTGGCATTCAAGAAATGTTAAATAATAATGTAAATGAGAAAAATTTCCAATCCCAATAATAAAGGGATCCAAGGAACATTGACGCAACTTGCAATCACTGGAGCTGTTTGATTGCCTTGTCACTGTGGGACAGTGACCAAAGTGATGCTAATCTAAATGTCATCTAGAAAGAATACTAAAAATATTATGGTTAAAATTAAGTACTGCAACCTTAGGAGCTGTTTTAAAAATTAGAAGATATAGCAATTTACATCTGTGGATTTTATGATAGCCAAATGCAACCAGCTGAACATTCTCACATATTCCTTTTCTTTCTCTCTCTTGAGAAAATGAGTTCAGTTTTAAAGCGTTGGCCCACATTAATGTTACCTCAATCAGTGGGTAATTAAAAAAAAAAGTATGATACTTAGTCCACATCCCAGATGAATAAAACCAGAATCCCTTCAGGTGGGGCCCAGGCATCAGCATTTTTGGGGAGATTTTTTTGCTATAGGATGCATGCACTCGCTGGAGAGGCAGACAGAGCGACAGAAAGCAAGAAATTACCACTGGGGAGTGTGTGGCCATGCCATATTCCCTTCTCTTCCATTCTCCTCTTGGGATTTGGGACATGCATGCACACAAGCCCAGTTTGAGTTTGAAGCCACAGGGTCCAGGACTTGAACCATGGTTGGATATGTGAGTCTAGCACCTTAACCACCATGCCACCTGCTGGTCCCAGGCATCAGCATTTTTAGCCTTCTGAAATAACTCAAACGTGTAGCCAAGTTTGACAAAGACCTTAACTCTGTAATCTGAAGACCAAATGCCTTAGAATCATGGCGGTGGGGCTTATTAAAAGTGTGTGATTCCTGGCTCCATCATAGAGTGGCTGAATCAAATGATTTTAGCATGGGGCTCAGTATTCTATAGCTTAACAAACTCTCCCAAGAATCTAAGTACACAGTAGAGTTTAAGAACTACACACACTCACACAAATCAGTGTTTTGCCCCTATATCTTTAGACACAGAATAAGTCTGTGTGAAAGAAAAAAAACAAATCCAAGTTAAAAGGAAACCCTACATCCCATCATTTGGGAATTTGGTTTAAAACAGGGTAGTTGTGGGGATGGCAGGTGGCATGGTGGTTAAGGGCACTAGATTCCCACATGGCTGACCATGGTTCAAATCCCAGACCTGGTAGCTTGCTTTCTCACTTTCCTTCTCCCTCTTTCTCTCTCACTCTGTCCCCCTCTGGTCAAATTAAAATAAATAAATTAAATAAAGTTAATTGAAAAAATTCCTTAAAATAATTAATTAATTAGCTAATTAATCAGTAATTAATTAGAAGAACAAGGGTTTTTTTTTTTTTTTAACCTACTGACATTTTGGGATTTGCAGGTGGCACTCTGATGTATTATAGACTGTTAAGCAATAACCACGAACTCGATCTCATAGATGATAATAGCACTCCCCCTTCCTGGGTGTTGTAATAAAAAATATCTCCAGACATTGTCAAATGTCATCTGGAGTGGGGGGAAATCACTTCTAGTAGAAGCCCCATTCCAAAAGGTTCTATATCTCTTTGTATTTGGAATTATGAATAGCAAACATCTTCGTGGTTGGCCAGGTGTGTCTATTTTTGATTAGAATGTTTCTGATTCACGCAGGTATAGTTTTTCATAGAGATCTGGCACCGGTTTCCAGAGCTGGTGGGAAGAACTCAGTCATGAGCATCTGACTGGTCACTAAGGATTTACAGCTGCAGCAGGGCAGGGCTCTGTCGCTACCTGTGCTGCTGATTTATAACAGGTAAATCACACCTTGTGCTTAAGATGAAGCTGGATGTGAAATGACAATGGGAATGAGCCCATGCCCATCCTATTGTTTAGCTAAATTCAATTAAAGGGCAATTTGTTTACATGAGTCATGAGTTCCTTTTAAATCTGGAACAAGGACTAGATGGCATCTCCCTGTGCAATGATGGTCATGCTGGATAAAGAGGTTAGGTCACTTGGTCTCCTTAACACTGAAGACTGCTAATCAGTGTCAGGAGACTATTCCCTTAGGGCTCTAAAATTACATACAGACGCTGGCTTTCTCCACAAAGCTTAATTTCCTAGTGGGTCCTATTGAATTGGAAGCATCTTCAGGAACCAAATGGGCAACTCCTTAACTCAGATGACTGCTGCAGCATCTCATCTGGAAACGCTGACATGAATATGGAATGGCTGAAGCTGGCATCTCACATCGTAAACAAGTGCTAATCCACAGAGGCAGTAAAGTAGAGTGGTTACGGACGCAAGCTGTGAAGTCCGAAGACCCATGTGTGAATCAGGCTCAGACTGTTTTTTGTTATAAGGCTTCTGGTAAGTGACTGAATTTATCTGAGCCTTAAGCTCCTCATTTTTTTAGATGAAAATAATAATAAAATTTATCTCATAGGGCTAAAATAAGGATAAACGAACATATATCAACAGTACTTCATATAGTGCCCAGCATATAGCCAGTACTAACAAAATGACAGTGATTCTTTTTTTTTTTTTTTTGGAGAGGTTTTTGCTATAGGGCGTGTGTGCTCGCCAGACAGAGAGAGACAGAGAGAGAGAAAGTGAGAAATCACCCCCCAGGGGGGATGGTCACGCCGCAATCCCTTCTCCTCCATTCTCCTCTTGTGATTTTGGGCATGCACGCACACGTGCCCAGTGTGAGTTTAAGCCACCGGGTCCGGGACTCGACCTGCGGTCGACTATGTGGGAGTCCAGCAACATAGCCATTACGCTAACTGCTGGCCCCAACCCCGATTATTCTTAATTGAGCCTTACTTATGAAACTTGACAAAGGACTATTTTATTTGTTATTGTAATCCATAGAAGAACATTTTAAAGGTTAAAAGGATATATAGGGGCTGGCAGGTGATGTGGTGGTTGGAAGCGTTAGACTACCACATGACCAACCGCAGTTCTAGTCCCAGACCTGGTGGCTTGCTTTTTTGCTTTCTCTCTCTTTCTCTCATTCTCTCTGGTCAAATTCAATAATAATAAGAAGAAATAAAGTTGTAAAGAATAATTATTTTAAAAAAGGACATTACAGACATTATAATCATCCCATTCATTTTACAGGTGAGAAAATTGAGGCACGGAAATGGGATGTGACACTTAGATTTAAGCAGAACAGGTCTGACACTCAGGTCTTCATGGTCTAAGAACAGTACTGATGTGGTGAAAAGAGGAAGAGCTTTGGATTTAGAATATCTGGGTTTGTCACTTAAATTTATAGATGTCAGTTTCATCACCTGTAGAATAGATGTAAAAGTAGCTAATGTGAAATTTTCAGGGACCAGCAGTTAGTGTAATGGCTATGTCACTAGACTCCCATGTAGTTGACCGCAGTCCAAGTCCTGAACCTGGTGGCTTAAACTCACACTGGGCATGTATGTGTGTGTGCCCAAGATCCCGAGAGGAGAATGGAGGAGAAGGGATTGTGGCGTGGCCATCCCCCCTGCGGGGTGATTTCTCGCTTTCTATCTCTCTGTCTCTCTCTGTCTTTCTGGCGAGTGCACATGCCCTATAGCAAAAACCTCTCAAAAAAATTGTTTTTTTTTTTTTCATAGCAAACGAAGACATGCTGGAAAGCACTTGATAAACTGTATATAGAATGCTACACAACTGATATTTAATATCATAATTTCTTCATTAAAATGAAATGCAATGCAAACAGAGATTCTGAAACACACATATGCTTCTTAAAGTACCAGTCAAGATCCTTTTGGGTAGTTTTTCATGGCATAGGAAATAGGTCAGGCATGAGCAAGTGCTGCCTTTCAAAGTGCCATTTGCTCTCTGCTCTGCCTGGATGGTGAGCCTTCCAAAGCAGCACCTTGGAAAGCAGCCAGAAAGGTGTCCTCTGGAAGCTGTCATTCTGTCAGCAGTGACTTTCAGACACCCAGGACATTCTCTGTGCACTTTCTTACTGACTGAGCTCCTGTTGCCTTGCAGTCTGACCCACAAAGAGAAATCCAAATAGAAACTCCACATCACCTCCATCTTTATATAACGAAGTTATGGAGATCGGTGGCCACATGGAGTCAGGGTTTTCTTTGACCTTTGCTATTGGACCTGCATGCACTGATTGACAGCCTGCCACATTCTCTAGAAAATGAAAATCTGCATTTTCATTTGGTCTCTATACAAGTGAACTGTAGACATTTCAGAGCTCAGAATAGTCCGTGAATGCATTCAGCTGAAACAAGCATACATACTTGCAAATTTGGAGTAGCTTGGCAATGGCTGGGATCAGAATCATCAGTTCCATAACCATAACAGCAAAATCTTTAAAGAGTCAATGTTAATTGGGGGTGAGGTAGGGAAGGTGAAGAAAGAATAACACTGGATATTATTAGTAAAGCTAGTTTAAAAGGGAAAAAAAAAAGGTGACCAATTTGCCAATTTATCAACTTACAAAGAGATCTTTCTGAAGGACATAGGAAAGCCAGGATAAAGAAAATTTTAGTACTTAATCCAAAGTGCTTTATAGGCGGTCTCATGATGTAGTAGGTGATTCTACTAAGAACTGTTAAGTCAGTGATAGATAGATTTTATTTTGTGATAATATTATAAATCACTGTTTGAGATGGAGTTCTTTTCATGAGGTGAAGTACAGTTGAAGAGGGGGTTTGCTGAGAATGATGACATTATTAGAAATACAAAGGCCCACCTTATGCCAACCCATTTTATTTGCTCCTTAAACATAACTTCAAAATTATAAGCACAAGTTGCTTATTTTGAATGACTTGGTAAGGTACCAGGCCCCTAACTAGATGCCACTAAAAAAGCAATCTGACTCACAGTTCTGTTTACATATCACTCAATTAGTCTTTTCAATATGAACATGTTTTAAAAGTCACTAGACACCTGACTGAAATTCAGTTCCAATACAAGGTATTTTTGCCCATTGCTAGGATTTTTTTAAAAAATAGTTGCACCTTTGGAAACCCTTAAAGAAACAGAGACTTCAGAATACATAAGGCTTGTTGTTTGCAAAAGTAGAAGTGATGGCATGAATGGGGAGGGGACAAGGACAAAGACATTGAAAACACAAGCCAATGCACACATCAATTCTTACCTTTTGGGCTCTTGATTTGCCTGGGTTTTGGAATCTTTTCTTTTTTTGGATTCCTTTTTGGTATCTTTTTTAGCCTCTGGTTCAGACGGGGAGGGAGTTTTGCTCCCTTCTGGGTTTATATTTGGTGACAGCCCACTAAAGTACACATGCATTTGTTGACTTTGGAGAGGGGGTGGTCGCAAGAAGCATGCATAAAGTGTGGTCAGCCACAGGAGAATCAAAAGCACACAGACATGCACGAACAAAAGAAAAAAAAAAGAAGGATGCATCAAAAAGCAAGAGCAAATGCATTCAAACTAAAATAATAAGCAAAAGAAAAAAAAAAGATGTAAACTTGCATACGGAAAATCAGAACTGAAAAGAAAATAAGAAATCCAAAACTGTTTCCATGACAAGATGTATAAACCTAACTGTGAATCAAGTGGCAGTCTTACAATATGAAACCCAGACAATGTGTATCATAATTCATGATGATGTTTACCAGGGAGTTTACAAAAACACTTCATTATTTTATAACACTTTCCTATTCAGTAACATATGTAGAATACAGTGTGACAACCCAGAGAATATAATGCAACTTCTTTCTCTCTCTCTCTCTTTAAAGAATTCAGTCCAAGAGGCTGTAACAAATAGTCATCAAAGTGTACATATTTATAAAAAGCAGAATTATGCACAGATACCCCCCAGGTATCAAGAGTTTTGGAGAGTATCTCTTATGCAAATAAAAGGTCACATGGTGGGCTAGCAAACCTTTTAACAATGGGAGGTGATGATAACCTTGTTGCCTGTTAAATATTCAAACCTCCAGTGCTATTGTTATCTAGCTCTAAATGTTAAAGTTGTATTTCAGAAAAAAAGCGAACAGCCTCAGAGAGAGGAAAGCATAGAACAAATCTCAGAGCTATTCTGAGATATATAGTTTGCAAAGATGAAGATGACTGATACGGTTCTGATTTAAGATAAATATAAGTCAATTCTGGATTCTTCCACATGTGGATTTCCCCGGAGCAGCAATGTTTTCATCTGAGGGTTTCTAAAGACGCCTAGTTTTCCTAGGTTTGCCTACCCTGGCTGTTGCTTGGAGTGCTTTGGGATAACATAGGCTTGTCTTTCCATTAATACAAGGCTACATAGGTTGGGACAGTAAACTGGCTGTGACAGTGTGGAAATTTATTCCATACTGCCAGAGCCAAATGGCAATGTTCTTAAATTATTTGCTGCTTTGCATTATTCAAAATGTGGATCTTTTCCTCCAGAGGCTGAGCAAGGTCTAAAGAAAGAGAATACTTAGTACACAGTCAGAAGACTTGACATTCTGATCTTGTCTATAAAAATCTATAAACATTTTTATAAAGCTGATAAAGTCTATAAAATTAGACTATGACCTCTAAGGTTCTTCCTGGCTCCATAGCTGGTTTATAAGTGTTATCATCAGTTCTGTCTTCCAGCTTCCACTAGCTTGCTTCGGTCTTTGAAATGGGCTTAGTTTCCTTCTTCTGTAGGACTTTCAGACGTCCTGTTCCTTTTGCTTGGAGTCACTCAACTCCTATACACGCCTTAGTTCTCAGCTCCAGTGTCAGCTCCTCAGAGAGAGTCTTGTTGTCATCTTAACACTCTGAGTCGCATTCCTTCATTAAATTCTGCCATGGAATGTGATTCCTTTCCATAGAGCACCAGTCTGAATGTAACTCTGCCCTTGTTTGCTATCTGTTTTTTACTCATTATGCATATTAAATGTGGACCGAGTGTCTGACACTAAGTAAGTAATAATTTAATACTTAGGAAATGAGTGATGATAACAACAAAGGCAAATATTTATTAAGCCCTTGCCATGTTTGAGGCCTTATGCTGAGCACCTCACATTTACCAGCATCCTCTCAACAACCCCACAGGGATACTATCACCCCACTTACAGATGAGAAAACTGGCACTGATGGTTCAACGTACAACTGGGGTCATTGTTAGTAAATGGAGGAGCCACAATTTGAGCTCAGATTGGGCTGATTTCAGAGACCACCCTAGAAGTCTTCTTTGCCATTTTCTAAGTCTCTTGCAAGGAGAAGAAACCAAATTAGATCTTTGTGTTGTGTTTGTGTGTGTGTGTGTGTGTGTGTGTGTGTGTGTGTGTGTACTACTAAGGGGATGGCGATGAACAGAGCAGGGATGATCCTAAAAGCAGGACCAGCCGTGAACCACTGCTAGCAGTCTCCACACCCCCTCCCCCCCAAGAAGACCTCCAGACACATGCTCACCTGTTCCCATGCACATGGGATGCGCAGAAGGCAAAGCTATAGTGAAGAAGTGTCGGGTCGATCATGGCGCCATTTTCTGCCCGTTCAAGCAAGTCTCTGAGGTAGCAGAGATGTCGGTGACACCCTCGGACTCCATTTCGGGCACAATACTCGTCAAGTACAAACACTTGGCCAGGACTGAACCAGCCC
Source organism: Tupaia belangeri chinensis (assembly GCF_000334495.1). Taxonomy (NCBI): domain Eukaryota; kingdom Metazoa; phylum Chordata; class Mammalia; order Scandentia; family Tupaiidae; genus Tupaia; species Tupaia belangeri. The sequence goes on along the minus strand of NW_006160083.1, from coordinate 2,741,301 downwards.
TGTATGGGGAATAAAGGAGAGACTTTCTTTTAAATACAGGTTGTCTTCTGGAAAGCTGCTAGCAGTAGGTAGAGAAGGGATCAAAACAAAAACAAAAACAGCGGCCAGAGCTAACCAGTACTGATTGCTTATTAAGTGCCAGCCGCTATGCTAAACATCTTGTATGGACTATCTATCTGGTTTAATCCTCACAGCAGGCCTATGAGAAGGTAGATGCTGTTATCCCTGTGGTACGTATGGGATGATTGAGTTCAGGGGGGACGTGAAGTTTCCCAGTAGGTGGTGGTGGTGGGGTAGCTGGGTTACCAGAGAGCAAGATTCCAGAAAGAGTCTCACCCGCGGCTGTATCATTGAACTTGAAAGAGTATTGGTGTGGGGATAGGGCAAACTCTTGGTTCTTGATAAGACAAAATAACATTAATACTTTAAATTAACATAGTGCTGTACAAAAAACTTTCGGTTGTGGCTTATAGCAACATTGTAAAGTAGAAGGGGCAGGTTTATCATCAACTCACGGGAAGAAAATGGAAATCTGGATTCTTAACTGACTCAAACAGATACGGAAAACAGAGGCAGGACTCAAAACTAGTTTTGCCTAACTGTACGTCTTCTGTTTTCTGTACTCAAGAGCATGAACAAATAGGAGGGGGGTCTTCAAAAAGTTCCTGGGAGATGTTTATATGGAAAAAAAAAAAAAAACTACACAAGGATTTCAATATTTTTGCACCAAAATAAACTTGTACTTTAAGGACATTTTATCCATAAACTTTTTAAAGTCCCTTCATGTTAGGGTTATTCTACATACATGCCAGGACTTCATAAATCCTTTTGCTTAGAAAGAAATTATATATTTTTCTAAATTTAAAATGAAGCTAATAACATAACTCTCCAAAGACAGCAAGACTAAGTTTTCAGGCTGTAAATCAGATGTGATTTGATTAAACTGAGACAAGCTTCTTGTGACCTGGTTCGGAGTTTCATTTGATCTTTTTTTTTTTTTTCCTGGCAACTATTTGTTCTCTTATTATTTATTTGCTTGCTCTGGGAACAGATCAAACTCTGCTATAAAAGAGAACCCGGATGGAATCTCCAATTCAGAGCAGATTTGGTGGCATAACAGAATAGAAATTGCTGCCTCTATTACACACTTCGGAAAATAGGTGCTCGGAATGTCCGAGGGACTTGCCATGCAATGTCATTCCCGGGCAGAGCTTGAAAGTAAATGATGTCTCTGGCTTCAGTGCCTGTCTGAAGCAAGAAATAAACCAATTTGGGTGGTACTTTGTAAGCTGGAAATTTAGTGCTTGAAGGATAAGCTTAATTTTACTTGAGGGTCTTCTCTGAGTTACCTTTTGAACATTGCTCCATCTTAGGAGAGAAAAGGCAAAAGAAGAAAGCGAGTGGGTGCCGTAGAGGCCCCAGAAGTACGGCACAGGAGGCCTTTGCGATACTCTCATCTCATATTAGGGATCTGGGGAATCTTCAATTGACAACATGCAGCTCAGCAATGCAGCCACCGAAAGACGGCATCTTTCCTGTTTCAAATTATAAGTTACTGCAGAGGGCGGGAGAGTAGTCGAGGCAGTGGGCTGCCCCTATAGGCAACTTCTTTGCCACTCCATCTGCTACCCCAAATGCTAAATCTTAGAAACAACACTGCTGTGAAAGATTAAAATATATTTTCTACGACTCAGATGACACCAAGTCTTTTGTAGATGCCAAAATAGCTGCTTTGAAAAGAGTTGAAGAAATATCAATTAGGAACTCAGTCGAAGACACAGAAAAATTTATGTATCCCTGCTGGTCGGTCTCCAAAACCAACTGAAAAAAAGATTGTAATAATGAGAAAATGGAATATATAGAGGAAGGAGAGAAGGTCCTTTTAATTTCTGTTATTTTATGAAATTTTGGAATGGTGATTAATAGATACAGGTAGATGATGGGGACAGAATTTATTTTATGCTATGTGTAATTAATTTTTAATTTTAGACCATAGTTTAAAGCCTATAAATTATTAATAGGAGGAAAGTTTCACTATTTAATTTCTGGTTTATTTTTTAGAGGGTGTTTACTAACTATCTTTCATGGTAAATTTAAAAACAAAATAAGATTGTTTAAAAAAATAATGATTTAAAAAAGTTTTGAAAATAATATACCTCAAAAAAATTCCTCAAAAGAATGGGAATTATACAGGAAAGGGGATGGTTTAAGTTCTGAGGCATATTCTAACAAGTTTCATAAATGCAACTTTATAAGTATATGAATAATCACATAATTGTAGGAAACACATTTGAGAAAAATTGCCTTGCAATGCAAGGTAAGCTATTTTTTTTTTTTCCCCAAATCAAGTTGATGAGTTGCTTTCCAATTTGGCAAAGTTCAGATTCTTCTGATGAAGGGATTCTAAACCTGAGATGAATCTTTTATGAGACACAGATTAATGAATTATTCTACATAATCCTGTTTGTAAGACTAACTTAATGTACTTTTTTTTTTTTTTTACACTTTGCATTTGCTTCTGGTTCAAAAAAAAAGAAGTAAAAAAAATAAGTCATAATAGAATTGGAATATAGTCATGGGATTTAGAAAAGATATATAGATCAATAATACATTAATTTTAGCTAATAGTTAATTATATAATATTAATACTACATAGCTATAGTAACATTAGTGTTTGAGGTCAGGGATGAGACTTTCTCGCTGTAGTCATTTCATCATTTGCTCTCAGCTTTCCCATCTATAAAATGGTATTAATAGCATTAATACCTTTAAGAAATGAGGAAATAACTTATGGTTTGGAGAAGAAAATTAATTTGGTCTTCTCCCCCCCCTTTATGAGATAGAGAGAGGGACAGAGAGAGAGAGATAAGTATTTTTGACATGGTCTCACTGTGCATTGAGCCTCCTGCTGCAGCCCCCTACTTGTTAGGAATACAGGCATGTGCAACTGTGCCCAGCATATTCAGGTTGGCCCGTGAACCGAACCCGGGCTTCCTATGCAGCTTCCAGCCTCCCAAGTGGTGGCACTATCTATGCTCACCGCAGCTGGGCCAAATGGTTTTTTTTTTTTTTTTTTTAGGCTTTTAAATTTGATAGTTTAAAGCCAAAAATATATCTTCAGAAATTCAACAAAAATAATAACAGTCCCTTTGATTTAAATAATTTAAATCTAGGTTTAAAATAGGATATCAGGAAATGTTGATACTCCTGCTGGATAGTTGGATTTCCAAATGTCTAAAGTACCATAAAAAATTCTCTCAAAGGGTGAAAAAATGCTCTGAATATTATGAAGAATAAAACTCCAGCCAAACAAATACACCCAGATCAATTTTGCTTTTGAAAAGAGGAGTAGCGTTTATTTAGGAATCATCTTAATCTTTAAAAAAATATATGAAAAGACTATATTTTTTTATGAGAAATGAGTACAAAGTCTAGGATGGGGAGAGAGGGGGCATCTGAAACTCTAAGATACTGAGGCAATTTTTACAAGTTCTCCACAAGCAGGTGCCAAACTCGATTACCCTCTTGGGAATATTTCTCATGTAGCAGCTGAAAAGGGAGAAGCTAAGATAGGGAGGCTGGGGAATTGGATCTGTCTCCACTGATAACTTCCTCCTGCTCAGTCTTGTTTCTTGGGTAAGTAAAACTATCTCAACCCAGGAAATCCAGAACACATTTATAATTGTTAAAGAGATTCTGTAATGGAGAAAAGAGCTTCTGACATAAAGGTAGAGAAATATTTTATTTTAAAAAATGTTATGTTGAAATTGCTGTAGACCAAAGAGTATACTTGCCAGGCAAGAATAGGAATCATTAAGTCTGTGATCCAAAGTAAGGCGTTGTACCATCTCAAAGAGGGAAGCGTGGTCAAAGTTACAGGGGTTGGAAGAGATAAATTCATCCATGCCATGTTTTTGAGCTCTATCTGCGTCTGTTCATTTATACATGTAGAGAGAGACACAATTTAGAGAAACACATCACATTTTCTTTGACATTTCAAATACACAGGAATTCACTAGGCATTACTAACGTTAGCTGCTTCCCTGTCGCCTCCCACCAACATCCCCAAGATATTCTTTTTACCTCCCATTGTCAACTTGCATCACTTACTGGTGAGTGTATTGCATTTAGGCAAAAATATATTGGCATCAACATGTTTATCAAATGATCACAATTCTAGTGCATTTATGTCATTCTTTTAAAACTAAGCACAAGACCGTAACTTCGCCTGCATTTCACCAAACACTGAAAGCAGATCGGATCTTTGCTTATAGTAGCCTATTTAGCTTTGTAGATTTTTAATAGATTCTGCCATTCCAGTGGTTATAGCTAGACCAATTTCTCATCAATTATTGGGATCATCTGGAAAAAGGCTTATGCTGATTTTGAGCAAAGTGACAATATTTGTATCCTCCCCTTCCAAATCCCCATTGCCAATTTGGTTTCACAAAAGGTTTGAGTCCCCATCCTCCAAAATTAAAACATAATAATAAAAAAAAAGATTTTCATTGAAACCTGGAGATTAAGTTAAATGGGAATTTATTTTGTGGTAGCCAAAGACATTGCCTTATAGTGTGCTCACTCGGTTAACAAAGCTGATGAAAGAGACAAACAGAAATTTACTCAGCAAGGGCTATGACCTGCCATTTATTGTGAATTAATAGTCTCAATGTATTTACACTTTTTCTTACAGGGTGAAGGCTGTAGGCAAAACCTCCTAAGGGCTAACTAATTAATCTCAACATGTGTCACTAAAATGTACTATACTCAACAGGCAAAATAACTTCAGAGAATCCAACTCAAATGTGACCTAGCAAATCTTAAAAAGGTAGGAATGAAGGTCCTTCATATTAAAGGAGTTGGCTCATTCCACGTCACCTCTACTCACTGTCCTGATATGGAAACTACAAAGAAAAATAATCTTATATCAAATTGAGCAAGATTTTATATTCATTCCTGTGCATGCAACATTCCACTGGAATACAGGGATCTGCCAGGAACCAGCGATGCTGTCAGGACACATGGAAAAACTGACTTCTGATGTGGCGGGGGTGGGGGGGGGTTGTTCGGATAATATTTTCATACATAGCTTTTGTCCTGGCTAAATATCTGTCCCATGCTTGGAGTATGGTTGTAAATGTAGGTTACAGTAGCAGACTTTAAGATATTGATTTCTCTTTCTATTATTATTGATTTTCTGTATCACTCGAACCTGAATGCATGGTATGTCAGATTTATACATTCTTATTGTTAATTTTTTAAAAATCTGTCAGTTTTGGAGAGAAGCAGCAAGTGGTCAGTGTTTGAATAAGATGTGTTGTTTATGCCCAGGATACACAGAAGCAACAGTTTCCAGGAGGCAAGCTGGAGAATGTGTATTTTAACCGACACATCACTCTATTAGGATGATAAAACACAAGCTTTGGGGAGGGTTATCGCACGTACTGGGATTATATTAGCGATTCTGAAAGAATACTCTCTGCTATGTTAACTGCCTCAGATTTATCTTTAGGAAAGCGTTTCCAATGTGAGGTCAGCTGCCTCTCCTAGGAGGATTCTTTCTGTTTGGTTATTTGATCTCCGAACTACATTTCTCCTTTGACACAAGATGGCCTGGAGGTTGATGAGGGGAAGGGGGGGTGCTAGATGCTCCTAGGCATGTGCGAGTCCTCTGGCCTCAGGCAAGTGTCTTAAGCTTGCTCCAACTTTGTGTCTTCGCTGGCATAATGATACTCGTGTTCTCTGGGAGACACGTCTTCGTTTCTTCTGACACATTCTGCCCTACCTTTTTCATTCTGATGGTCCCAGGGCAGTTTAATTCAGGAAAAACTAAGCGTTGGGCACACACAAAATTGCTCATCCTATTCTTTCCCCAAAAAGCCTTATCCACTCGTTGCCTACCGATTTTAACAGATAGCTCAGGCATTTTGGCTAGCAACAGCTTCTTGCTCTCGGATTTCTCAGAAGCTGCATGCTGACAAATGATCGGCCGGGCCTTATTTGCAGGCTGGATGGGCTATTTTATAGCTCTTTAATGGTGAAGCTACCACTGCTCATTCAGCTCAGAGAGAAGGAGACTCATTCTGTAACCGTTACAAATATTTCAGTCAAGTACTCTGTATTTGTTGGACCTCTTGAAAACTTTGTCGATGACCTATTTTGCCTGGTTGGCCACTCAGGAAATGAATCTGAAAAGGCCAATTGGCTCCTCGAGGGTGACAGGGATACAGACCTGCATGCCACCCCAACCCCAACACAGTCCATCTCAGTGGCTCAGAGAATTCAGCTTTGCAGTGCTAATCTTGGCTAAGAATCAGTTTAAAGAACAATTTCATTTTTAACTAATGTTATAAGGCAGGCTTACAGAAAACTATGCTTAAAATAAGCCCCCCTTTTTTTTCCTTCCAGAAAATAACCCTATCAAAATAAAACTTCTTTTTCCTTCTTCCCTTCTTTCCTCTTCTCCCGTTTTGCATGAAGAACGCAACTGGGAGTAGTTTAGGAGGTCTGGATGCTGGTTTGAGCTCTGCTTTAAAATAGCTGTGGGATGCTGTCTGAGCTGCTTGCTTCTGTGAGCCTCAGTTTCCTTGAGTGTAAGATGAGCTGGCTTTTTGGTTCCTTTCTGTCGTCAGGAACTGTACTTAATGATCCCTAAGTCCCTTTCACATGTATGTGGCTTAATGATCCCTAAGTCCCTTGCACAGGTATGTATAGGCTGGAGCTTAATATAGTAGGAATTTCCACCAAGTAAAACAAGCAGCTTCTAGATTTTGCTTGCTCAAAATGATTCATTTCAGAAGTAGGCTCATTACTTTAAAGATGATAACTCTGGAGTATTTAAAAGCGTGGCTAGCTTATTGTATCCAGAAAAAAGAAGGGGGGTAGGCCACTAATACTGTTTCAAGGTCTCAATGAAAGGACACTAATTTTAAAGCAGGGATTTTTTTTTTTCTTTTTTCATTCCCAGCTATATTTCCAGCACCTGGAATAGTACCATTTTAAAGCAGGGAAATATATACATATTTGCAATATATACATATTTGTTAAAATAATTAACTCATTTCCTCAAAATAAATAATTTGCTTTATCAAAAAATATATTTTTATTTCTCGACTTTATGAAATATTGATACACTAAATTAGCTGGGAATAGCTTTTCTCAAGGAAGTTAAAATAGCAGGTATTTAAATGGTAGGTTTGGGGAAATCACAAAGACTGAATTTGAGGCCAGCTCTACCATTACTAGTTAGGTGATGTGAGGCAGTTTGCTTGATGTTTCTGAGCCTCCTAGTCCTCACTGGTACATTGAAGATAATAGCAAGTCTACCCTTAGATAGCTATTGAAAGGATCCAATGAGTCATGCTTGAAAAGTACCTGGGTGCTTGGCACATAGTAAGTGCTCAATAAACATTAGCTAGGGATACATGAACAGCTTCTTAGTATACACAAAACTTATTTATCTTAAGTTGTTAGTGAGTTAAGGATGTCTCTGCATTTATAGCTAATACTATATCCCTTCTTTGCTTCTTGTTCCTTTTTTAAAATCTTGCCAGGGTACGTGTGTGCTCCCTGGAGAAAGAGAGAGAGACAGACAGACAGAGGCAGGCAGAGAGGGAGAGAGGCAGACAGAGAGACAGAGAGGGAGAGAGAGACAGAGAAAGCAAGACATCCCTCTACCCCCATGGGGAATGGTCATGCCATAACCCCTTCTCTTCCACTTCTCCTTTTGGGATTTTGGGCATAGCATGCGTATGTTCTGAGTAGGGACCATCTGGTCTGGGACTTGAACCATGCACTTGGCCATGTAGGATCCAGCACCTTAACCACCATACCATGAGCTGGTCCACCTTCTTTGCTTCTTAAACCATAGCATTTCTAGGAAGTTGGGAAACTTTCCTGATCTCTTTGCTTTATGTTTTCCCTCTGCCCCTGTGGGACAAATTCCTATGTTATCTCTGTGTTTTTACTGGGTTATGTTCTCGTTTCCCTGCAGCCAGAACACATACAAACGGAATCCCTTGGTAGATAAAATGTCCCTTGAGGGCAAGTCTCTGATCTGTTCTTTTACCTACCAGCTTCTGGAGAGCCAGGTCCCTACAAGGTGGTTATTAGCTAAGTTATTCTGACACCCCCATCCCAAGAAACTTCCCATTTACTTTATTAAGGAGTCATACACATGGGGGATTCAGATGGTATCTCGGAAATCTGAAAGTGGGAACATGTGCTCTTAGGGAAAAAAAAATCTTCGAGAAGGAAACAGAATTCTAGGTGCAGGTGTCTTTGGATACCATTCAGATAGTCTGCCTGTGTCTCCATACATGTCGAGGACCATATGCATTACATATGTTGTCTATTTTAAAATAAAACACTGCAGTGGTCCAGCTGTTCCAAATTCTGTTTCAAAGAACTTGTGGGCGCTTCCCAAGCAACACCACAGAGTCATTCTTGCACTGTCCCAGTCTGTTCTGCAGTGCTGAACATTAAAAAATAAATGCTCCTCGCTACTCCATTTTCCCCTGCACAAACCAGTAGAATTGGATGATTAAAGAGGAAGAAAATTCTAATGTTGACATTAGCAGGGCGTAAACAGCCCAGAGCAAAAGTATGAGAGAGTCAATTCCTGAATTCAGGACATTCTGGGATCATTTTCTTTGCCAATATTTGGCATGTGTCAAGAGAATGAATATGAATTTGAACACTGGGTTGGGCAAAATAAAATTGAGAGAGTAAAGTGGCTGCTTAAAACCCCAGTGATATCTCTTGCTTTGGGAACTGCATGCTAATGTTTTCTTGTATATTAACATTTTTTATTTTTAAGAAATCAAGGATTGACTAATTTTTAAGAACCGATGTCAACTTTTATCTTCTCCAGACCTGACCTTAGGAAGTAGTTCTTCAGTCTTGCTTTGTTTGGGCTCCAAATGTACTAAAAGTAGGTTATATAATTTTATTTTATTTTAAAAATTTTGCCAGGTGTATGCACTCACCAGAGACAAGAAAAGTGAGAAAGTATGCCCCACGGAGAATGGTCATGCTACAATCCCTTCCCCTCCATTTCTCTCTCCTTTCAGGATCTTGGGCATGCAGCATATGTGCCCAGTGCGTCTCTCAAGCTGCCAGGTATGGGACTCAAATCCCATGGTCAGCCAACTGGGATCCAGATGCCTTAGCCACCATTCCACAGCCCATGGTTATATAATTTCATAGGCTTTACATCTAGGGCATAATTCAACACACCATCCAAACAATGCTACCTGTTCCACTTGTAGGGTTTAATTGCATAGCGGTTTGGAAATCCTTTATGGTGAAAGTATAGAAGACTGCCTTCCAACTAACTTAGATGAATAAAGTGGACATTGGTACCTGAATTACATTGACAAACTTAAAGCAGTACTGATGATAGCCATGACACAAAGGCATGCTGGTGCATGCACAGATTACGGGGAGCAAATACACTTTCATGTGGAAGCTAGCCAGAACCTTTACCTCAACCTTGCTTGGAAACAACTGTGGTTTGTCATTTAAGGAATGCAGAGAAAACACTGGTTTCTAAAATGATACCATTCAGTGGATTTTATGATCTCATTTAGTCTTCTTCATTAAAATTCAAGTGATGTGGTTCCTAATTGACTAACAACCCACCATTTATGTTGTTTATTCATTAATCATGATATTTGGATTCATTTCATGTTTGGTATTCTTTTTTTTCTTCCTCCCTCACAACTGGAAAAACATATAGCATTTTCGTGATCTCTTAATAGCAAATATACATATGTGACCTTGTTGTAGATATAGATATGTTTAGGTAGATTGACAATAATGTCTACTAAATACATGTAAGTTTCTTGAAGGAATCAAAGGGCTTTCCAATTAAAATTTTATCGAAATTTTTCTATTACTTCCATAGCCAAGGGAAGAGAAAAGATCAAATCTTCCTTTTTATTTTGTAATATTACACTTTGAAACTTTTTGTGGGCTAGTGAAAAAGAAATCCTGCTCCTGAACATGACTATGATTGCACTGTTAACAATTTGTCTGAAAAAGGCTCTTTTCTCTCATGGATCCCTCTCATCATAAGCTGGAGGTAATCATTTTATCATTCGAATTTAGAGCACAGCAATGGCTGTTGCTACTCCTGATGGATGCTAGAGGCAAGAGGAGAGCTAATGTAACTCTAAAGTCATCTGTGAACCCAAACTGCAAATTAAAAGGTGACTTTGTATTTTTCTTATATGGAAAATGTGTGCTTGTCATATCTGCTTGACAGTACAAGAGTGAATGTATGGTTTGGACAATAACGAACAATGACAGTAGTCAACCTCATCAGAAGACATGAAATAAAGAAATGACAATGATTGATGGCAGCTGGCTGTTTACGGATTTCTCTACAAGAGTTTTTCTTGGCATAGTCAAGTAACCAGGGGATGTTGTGTCCTGCCTGAGCTCTCTGCACAGCAAGTAAAAGATTGGTCCTCCCCTGCCTGATGCCCTGGGGCACACAGTGGACCATTTAATTGAGAAACAACTTAATTCTTTCTCTGTCCTTTTGACTAAACCAGGCTAACATGAGTGGCCAAGAAAGGGTGGCTTCTTTGAAAACTATTGAAGGCCATGTTGCATTCTGCATAAATCTTGAATTTAAAATGACTATGGCAACATACCCAAGGGGATAAACATTTGATGTTTATTTCAATGTTGATTTTTAGAAATCATTGTTAAGACAGTTGCTTTGAGTAAAAATGATAAGAGTTTTTTTGTCAATGATCTCAAACCAAATTAATAAGTGATTTGTAATTTTCCCTGATACAGTTATGACATTTACAATGAACCTACACAGTGCTTGATGTTTTTATGTTTCCTATAACATAACCAAGAATTTTCAATACCTGACTAAATTAATATTATAGCTTACTGTAAACTAATATATGACATGCACATACTTAATTGATTAGTGAATAATACGTTAACAATGTCTGAAGCAGTTAACAAATAAATTAATCTTCATTTACTATAGTCTATTTAGATCATATCATACTGTTTGAAAAATTTGGGGCCTGATTATAGGAGGCTACTCTTCTTTAAAAAAATCATTTCCTTTTACATTGAGAAGGAATGTGATTTACAGGATGGTTTGGGGTTATGCAAATTAAGTTGATATTGAATTAATTCTTTGATAGTGAATTCTTGCAATGTAGCAACTGCAAGTTGACAATATAAGAAGATATAACAAAAATCTCATGAGATATAACTACAGAAAAGAATAAAGGCAAACAACTACTTGGAAAATCTACTAGGATAGCAATGCGTTTTTGTGCAAGTACATGTAAATTCGTTCAGAACAGAATTCATTCAATCTATCCATCCATCCTTTCTTTCATTCTGTAAAAAAAAAATTACAGCAAAATCCTAAATTCCCACTAAGTTCACATTCTATGGTAAGCTTTTTAAAATGCCTCATCAGACTATTCAAAGAAAGGTAAAGTTAAATTAAGTATCTGCTTGGAGTGGTGAAAAAAATTCTGTCTGCTAGTCAGGGGTACATTTATGCAAAATAAAAGAAAAAAGAAAGAAAGGGAGAAAAAGCAAATTAAAGAAGGAAACAAAGAATTAGAAGAAACTAGTATTAAATGGTCGGGAGGAATGATATGACCTACTTCTTCTAAGTTAGCATTCAGAATACTCACATACATATTTGCCTGCTCTCTTGACCATTCTAGCTCCCTCTCAAGGCGAGTCTTCCCTCAAAGGATTTTTGGTGGATGTTTTCCCGATACGAATAAAGGAATTGTACATTCTCTTTCATTAAGAACTCAAGTCGAGAAAGACATTTTTTTCTAAAGTTTTCAGGTTTCTTATTTCTCTTACAGATTTATTTTTAGGAAAATTAATACAAATACAAATGATGTCAAAAGAGTTATTGTTGTCATTGTTCTTGAGGGAGTAGCAGAACTATATTCAAGACCAGAGGTCGAAACCCTCCTTGGCATTGTGAGATGGTGAATCCAAAGCATTCATGAATAAACTACCTGGACTCAATTGCATACTTTATTTCTGGTTTTTGAGTGTGGTGGTCCCAGGTGCTAGAGCTGTCCTTTTGAAATTAATCCTCTACTGGGTCTTTAGAGCACACCCTCAAGCCAGGTAGAATGAATTCTTTAGTGTTCAAGAAATGTGTTTACTTTAGTAATTGTATTTTTCCTTTTTTTTTTTTAAGCTTTGTTCAGTTAACATCTTTGGGTTCCTACACCAACTTCCTATTTGTTCAGGTATCCATGGTTACCACACCGTTGGTATTCTGACCATTCTTATCTTTGGAATGGGAAAGGAAAAACAACAACAACAACAACACATTATCTAAGTGCAAAATGATCTGTTTTCAGGCATTAAGCAGTCAGGTAGCATTATTTGCCATTTTGTTGTGATGTTAATTAATATTCTTAGAATGCAAAAAATTAGGAGATGCTCATGATTGGCTTTACTCAGAGGATCATTTGATGCCAATATGAAAGCCAAGGAGAGGAGGCAATTATGCACACATCACATGCATCCTAGTTTCAGTATGGAAGCTTACATTTCAAACCTAAGGTCAGGAAAATAACATGAAAAGTTTTACTACAAAGTCTAGACATGAGGAAGATTTAAGAGGAGATGGGGGAAGCACATTGCAGGTGTCAGATAATCTAGTCTGATTATCTGAGCTGTGCTAGCTATAGGGGAGCACTTACCCTTCAGTCCAGCTAGAAGTTAGCAGGGTAAGAAGGAACAAACCAGAATAACATAAAGACTAGCAACAAGGCTCAGGAAAGCAGACAGGAGTTCTAGCCTAGCAGCTAAAGTTCTTGGGTTTGAGCAAAGATCGAACAAGAAAACTTAAAACAAACAAAACAAAACAAAAACAAAAACAAAAACAAAAACAAAATCAACCTCCCCCAAACCAACATTAACCAAAATCCCCCTAACTACTGAACAGTATTCAGGTGGCAGCAAAAATAGAACAATACTCAAAAGCATTCGACTTTGTGAATCTATGATGTGATTAACAGTTACCAGTTGAGAAACAGACATTAAAATGACCCATCGCAAATGATATATCAAATAATCATTGACCAAATATCAGAACTTTAAGTATCCCTTTTCTCCCACCCACTCCAAATGAGAACTGAAGTGCTGATTTTTACTGTTTCACTAACACAAAATAGACAAGGACTGAAGTGTCTCAGTGAGAGGCCACGTGGCAGAATACGTTGTGGCAACACTCAACTACAGATAACCGACATAGTTTCCAAGGTAAGCAACCTTGGCTTTAAAAATTGGAGAATCGTGAGTATTTGTTTCAAAAAGTTGTATAGCTAGCTACTGACTTGATTTTTAAAAATGTTAACAAAAAAGGAAATATTAAATCAAGAATACCAAAATAAAAACAACCAAAACCACAAAAGAACAAAAAAGTTTTAAAGGTTGGTGGAACCCTCCCAAAATCTGTGTAGAGTCACACACAAACTAATGAATAGCAGGATCTATTTTTTCGTGTTTTACAATTCCATATAAATATTCCACTCCACTCTTTCTTAGACATGTCTTTTCATTTTGAAATTGAGTTTTTGAAATTGCAAAAAAATAAAAACTGTACCAAGAAATCTGTTAAACTGAATTTAGAAAGACCCAAATAAACTCACAGTTACACTGAAGTTTCCCAAACTATAAAATCTTCCATTCTCAAGTTTCCCTTAAACAGACAGAGACATGACAAGACTGGAGTGTTTATTTTTTTTTCCACCCTCCAAAAAACATTTGTATGTTGCTTCCCTTTTTCGATATCAATTCCACTTGCCATGTAAATATTAATAAGGCTATTACAAAGGTAAGCCACTGACAAGCTGTTTTTAAAAACTCTTCTCTAGCAAGAATGGCAAATACTTTGAACCAATATTCAAAACCAGAATTTAATGAGATGTGTGCAGAGGTAAGTATTTAACAATGACCCTTACCTTTCAGAAGTCAAGGAACTCTTTTTAAAATGCAATACTTGATTGTTTTTTCACTTTTTTTGTTAGTTAGAGAATCTGTAATTGAATTAATTTTTGTGATGTGCCTTAGTTAAAACAGACAAGTGTTTAAGTTGGCAACCAAATGTAGGTGAAGGATCAAAGTTTGCTATTTATGACTATGTTACGGTTCTGTTCATTTTTCTCTCTTTGCCATACTAGGTGACCAAAATGTCCTAGTTTGCTCCAGGACTGAGGAGTTTTTGGAACACAGGACTTTCAGAGCTAAAAGAGAGAGAAGTCCTGGGCAAAGCAGAATGAGGTGGTTCTCCTAAGTATGAACTGAAACTATGAGTTTGACTGAGCTGTCCTTACATGAGGCTCAATCTGTTTGACAGGGATGGCTTGGACTTAACAATTAAAGAAACTAAGAAGTAATCGTGAACTAACCATCACTCTGTGGCAGCCTCCACTAATAACTAGGATATATTCCTTCACCACCTTTTTTGCTTATTATGTGTAACTCCAATGACACAATACAATATATAATGCCTGGTTTATTTTTTGGTCTTTTTTTGTGGGTTTTAGATATCTCTAATTACAAATCCTCAGGTACAGAAGGCTGGACTGGTTAAATCCTGAGTGGCTTCTTCTGTTGGTTTTTAAATTATGAAAACAGAAGTCACGCTTCCTGGTATTCTGAGTTCAATTTTTTATTAAGTACTTAAATTAGCAATGGATAGAACCCAGAGAAGTGCTGAGGCTCTCTGTTAGGGTAATAAAGTAACTATGGGAATATTGGAATCAACACTATTGGACTGACTCTTTGCATTAAGAATTGCCATTTAACGTAAGGTCACCAAGTATAGTTGTGTGGACTGGGCACTGCACAATCCAATGTGCGCTGTTCACATTTTTGTCCATGGAAAGGTGCCTCCTATGGTATATAACATGTGTGGCTGAATGTGGGAGCCCTGTTTCTGTAGAAACTGGTAGATGTGGTAGCACCTTATATTTCTGGAGGACCCTTATTACTGAATAGTTGTTAAGAAGATAGTAGAGAAAAAGATGACTCTACCATCAGGTACCATCAGGTACTGAAAAATCCCAGAGGTATGCATTATCTCTTGGCCTACCTCACATACTCTGTAGGGATGGTATTAGTGATTTCTCCTCCCCCAGCTCTATCCCTTAGGTTTTGTGTTTGATACCCTGTTTGATAGAACTTTCTTATTTCAGCTAGGGCAGTAACATCAAACTGTATATGTTCAAATCAATTATTTTTGTTAATGTCTAATGACTAGCATTTTAATTTCATAACTAACTGAATCCTACCCACAGAAAAACATAAATCAAGAACCTCTGTATTTCTTCAGTGAGTCTCGGCAGCTTCTATTACTAGTGTTTCTTTTTTTCTTTTTTTAATCAGTGTCTGGTCTCCATTTAATTTTACCCTTGAATGTCCTTCCTCTTCCTTATCAATACTAGTGAGGAAGATGTAGGGTTGATTACGAACCATGTAACTATTTCTTAATCTGGGCAGATGATAGAACAAAGACACTGAATGCACGTGAAATGACTTCAGAAGAAATGGAGAATATTTGGAAATAAGACCAGTATTTTCCAAATATCTCCTGAGATACATGTTTTATGAGGTTGATTTGTATGGTGATTAAAATTACGATCTTTTTTCCTTATACCTGGATAATTTCATTTTAAGTGGAAGTATGTATTATTTCCTAATGTATTAAATAAAAGTCTATCAGGCAAGGTGAAAGGAAAGATTCCATCATAATTACTTGCATGCTTTATAAACTCAACTAATGACTATTGATCTCTTTATGCCTCTCAGATAAACCTGGATGCGAGAGGATGCTAGAGACAATGAGAGTGGTGACTGTGAGCAGAGGGGCTATACCTTCCCCTCAACATCCCATCTCGATCTCTTTTTCATTCTCTCATGACTTTCTGTATGGAAACCCACAGTGATTCTGTGGCTAGTTACAATGTTCTACAAGGGAATGCATCTGTCTTTAAGAAACCATCAGTACTAGACAGGAAGTCCTAGGAGCACCTGATGGAGAGAGTTTGCTTTCCAAAAAGAGTTGTATTCTCTGATTGGCAAGTGTGTTGCAAGGTTTAAGAACCTACTCTTATCAGATGAAGATGGACATAGAAGTGGAATTCACCGAAAGAGATTTACCTCTATCTAGATGCTATTGCTGCAAAATTGTTCTACCCATATCTATATTTAGCTTAAGAGCAACAGAAGGGAGACTGTGACGGCACTGGGTTAAAGGTGATGTTTCTGCTTAGGAAACTTTGAATTTGCTGTCCCTTCTGTTGTAACTCTTTTTCTCCAGATAGTTGCCAGGCCCATTATTTGGGCTTAAACTTCAGAGGTGACTAATGTCAGCCTAATGTCCTGTCTCCCTCCTTGGTCACCACTACATGACCTTCCTCATGACATTTACCAATGTCTGAAACGCTCTTATTTATTTGTTGATTCATTTGCTGTCTAGATTCCCTCCATTGAGATGCAAGTAGTAATGAGAACAGGGACTTCATCTTTCTCATTAGTTTGTCTCTTCCTTAGAAGTGGACTGAATGTGTGGGTTCCATGTTAACATAAGGAATCACCATGGTTATTGCTAAAATTCATGTATCTGAGTTATCCTTGGTTGACTTGATATTCATAGTAAGGAAAAAATATTTAGGGTAAATATTTATAACTATTAATATAATAAATTATTTTAGCTGATGTTTAACATATCCATTTTCTTCCTTTTAATAAACATCTCTATGCATACATGGCTTTCCCCTTCCTGTGTACCATGCGAAGCATGGATATAAAAGCCATCCTTGGTAGCAAGGTATGGCAAAAGGGCAAGAGATTAAACAGATGAAGAGGTAAGAGGGGAAGAAACTGGAATATGAACGGGGGCTGTTTAAGGAGATAGTTTCATTTTTGGGTCTCTGATATTTTAGCGCAGAATGGGATTTTAGGTATCATTTTTTTTTCACTGCATGTGATAATGTCATCATTTATTTTTAAATGGTTCTAAATTGCAGATTTAAGTTTATTTCAAATCAACTCTATTTTTAAATTACTTTTAATAGGAAGAAATGAAGCAAGGACATACATAATCTACTATACTCAAAGGACTCAAACAAATACATGTTTGGCTGTGAATTCCAAACTCTCACCAAAATCAAGAGATACAAGTCCGACTAAAATAGAAGGGGGTCTTCGAAAAGTTCATAGGAAATGCATATTATGAAGAAGACTGTATGGATTTCAAAAAAATTTTTGCCCTGAAATAAACTCACATTTTAATTCATTTTTTCCCATGAACTTTTCAAAGTCCACTCATAAAGTTTGTTTCATTGGGGAAGAATTTCAAGTATTGCACTTTAAAATTACTTTTCTCTACCATATTTGTCCCAGCTTTCTCCTGAATTCACTATGTTTTCAGCAAACATGTTTTTATGAATCCTTAATATAAAAGTAACTAAATTTTCTACTGCAACTTTGGGAGAGTACTCTATAGAGGTATTTTTTTTTTTTAATGGCATGTTTACTTACAAAATTGAGAGATGGGGGCATCCAGTTGAGGCACGTTTCCTCCCTTGGCATTGAGTTTCTGAACTTGGGTTGGAGGCACAGGCTTGTGTGACTGCCCAGTGGCCCGATACATGGCTTGGACCCACAGAATGCGATCTTGCTCGTCGTCACTGGCAAATATCACCGTGTCTCCTTCTTTGACTGCGTTGAAGAAGGCTCGGCCACCCTCCAAACCTGGAAGACAAGGGAATAATGACTTCTACTCAGCCGAACTACAGTGTTCCCAGCCAGAGTGAGCCCTTACAAAAATAAGTTCTGCTGTTTTCTCTTGGGCTGGAGGAGGAGAGGAACAATTTTTTGACTCTGAGCTGGTTAGTCTAAGACCTGCTTGGCCATAGAGTGAGACTGTGATGTTAGAGGCATTTCGAGTCTGGCTCTTGTCTCTTTGTCCAGCTGGGGACCAGGCTATCAAGCTGGCTATTTCCTGGCTGGCTGGGAAAACATCTGCCTGTAAACATACTGTTATTTTCTTCCCCCTCATCCTTAAAAGCACCCAAACTGGGACCAGCAGATGGCATAATGATTACGTCACTAGACTCCCACATAGTCGAGCGTGGTTTGAGTTCTGGACCAGGTGGCTTAAACTCACACCAGGCATGTGTGTGTGCATGCCCAAATCCTGAGAGGAGACTGGAGAAGGGACTGCAGTGCCGCTGGCCATCCTTCCTGGGGAGGGGGTGATTTCTCGCTTTCTGTCTCTCTGTCTCTCAGCGAGCACACACCCCTTACAACAAAACTCTTAAAAACAAACAAAGAAACAATAAATACTAACATAAACTTCTCCTGACCCCGCCCCTCCCTTTAGCTACCATCCTACTGTTTTCTATAATGAGAGAGAGCTCTATCAAGGCTTCTCAAATTTTAGTACACATAGAATCCCCTGGGCACTTGGTTATTATGCAGATTTTGATTCGGTAGGTCTGGAATGGAGCCAGAGAGTCAGCATTCCTAGTGAGCTCCCAGACATGCATGTGCAGCTTCTGATTCAGTTCCAAGGTCCTCTTATTCCACCATAAAGCCCCTCTGATTAGGCTGTACCCTACTGCAATTTTCTTGTCCAGATCACCAATTCTACCTTCTTAAATGCAACGATTACTTCAGAGTTTTTATTTTATTCAATCGATTGACCTTACAACAGCACTTGATGTTCACTTCCTTCTCTTCAAAACATTTTCTTCACTTAGCTCCCAGGAAATCCAGGTTTCCTCCTATCTCCCTGTCTCATTTGCTAGTTCCTCCTCTTCTTCCTGACCTTTAGATGCCAGAACATTCTGGCATACTGTCCCTGTACCTCTTTTCTTTATCTCTACTCTTGCCTCCAGTGATATCAACCAGCCTTGAAATACTATGGGCATGTAATGGTCCCTACGTTTCTAATTCCACCCTGGGCCTTTCCTTTAAACTCCAGAACTGGATATCTAATGGCTTTCTTGACTTCTCCACATGAGTATTTGACAAACATCCCAAGTTTGCCACACCTAGAGCTAAACTCCCAGTCTTTCTCACCACATTCTCTAGCTCAGTGAAGCTGAACCCATCTCTCTAACTACTCAAGCTTACAGCTTTGGAATTCTTTTTTATTTTGATTGCCAGAGGGTGTGTGCACTCTCCACAGAGAGAAAGATGAAGAGAAAGCACCCCTCAATGGGGTGTGGTCATCTTTTCCATTTCTCCATCCTGATGGAATTTTGGACACACATGCACAAACACCTGGTGTGTTTTGCAAGCTGTTGGCACCGGGATTTGAACCACACTTGACTATATGGGATCCAGATCTCTTAAGCACTGGGCTATGAGGTTGATCCTGAAATTATTCTTGATTATTATTCCAGATATCTACCTGACTCTTACCCTTACCTCTTCATATTTTTGCTTAAATGTCACCTTCTTACTGATGCCTTCCCTAACCCCCACCCCTTTGATCCATCTCTCTCATCTTGCTTCATCTTTGTCCATTGCTCTTACCACCTTCTAGAAAACTGTGTTATTTACTTTGCTCTCTAAAGACAAAGAGCCTTTTTGTCTGTTTTGCTCACTACTGTGAACCTGGAATATACAGCAGTACCACGTGCCTAGAATTATTCTCAGCACAGACTATATGCTCTACAAATATCTGTTGAATTAATCAATGTTTTATAAAGCCATCTTTTGCCATGCGTAGTTATCAAGGTTAAAATTTAAAGAATTAGAGGGAAGCCCCTCTTTGGGCTCAAACCAAAGCTACATTGTGTCCACTGACATATTCCGGAGTCTATATTTTAGAGTATTGAGTGTGCTCTAGTCAGAAATTAAGCTTCATATCTTCATCAGTTTCCTCATCATCTCTGCAGTTACACTTAAAAACTGAGAGGAGAGAAGCCAGCAGATTATAGAGTGGTTGGGACGCTGGACTCCCACATGGCCAACTGTGATTAAATCCCTAACCTAATGGCTTGAAAGTCATGCCAGGTGCATGTATGTGCATGCCCAAAATCCCAGGAGGAGAGCTGGTAGAGAGGGAATCGTGGCTTAGCCACCCCTCTAGGGGTGATCTCTCACTTTCCTTATCATCTCTCTCTTTTCTCTGGTGAGCACACAAACCCTGTGGCAAAAACCTTAAAAAAAAATTGAGAGGAGAATGAATGAGAGATTAACATTTCCAACTCTCCACTGAGATCCACCCTATAGCCCATATAACATTTGTAATGAGAAAAGATTTCTGGAGACATTAAGACCTCCATTGCACTGAGAATGTCAATTAAGGTGTCTTTTCTGTAAGAGTGAATATGTATTTTGCACTTGTACATGATATATATGGCCAGGGATTGGGACAACAAAAACTGATACTTCATATGGAAGGTCTAGTAATACGACATCACTAAAGTTTTTCTTTTGTTTTAGTTTCCAGAGGTTATGGAAAGTAAGGAGAGAGAAAGAGAGACAGAAAGAAAGAGTCAGACTCTCAGTGGGGCATAGTCACACCACAATCCCTTCTCTTCTATTTCCCTTTCCTGTCAGGATTTGGGGCATGCATACGCACATGCCTGGCATGTTTTCCAAGCCACCAGGGCTGGGACTCAAACCACAGATGGTTATATGGGATCCAGCTCCCTGTGCACAGTGCTTAACCACTGCACTACAGGGTGCCCCTCAATAAAGCCCTAATGACAGCTTTTTGGTGGTTATGATTATAAGAAAACATTTTGCCTAATCTCTTACAGAGGGTTTTAAAATGTGTAAAAAAATTATGGAGAGGGAGGAAGGAAGAAAAAGAACTTTAAGGGTGTTTTAACTCTGAAAAGTGAGCAGTAAGGAGCTAAAGAGGGCCCACAGAACTTCTGCAGGCTAGTCTCATGGCAGACTTAGGATATGCTACTGTGTGTGTGTGTGTGCTACAGACAGTAAATGCTAGGATAGATATAGTTGAAAGATTTTCCTGCCCTACCACCTCCCCACCCCCCAGGGCCTGATACTGGGGGTGGGATACTGTGTTCCTTGGGCTACTGTCTGAAAGTCAGTTCATGGGGCTACTTAGGGAAGTGGAGAGCCCACTCCCTTGTGTAGTTATTCAGAGATGCAGATCGAAGAGCACCAAGAAGTTTTTAGATTTTCAAAATTTAATCCTCCCTTAGCCCTATGATGTAAATGCTCTTATACCCATTTTACAGATGAGGAAACTGAGTTCCAGAGAAGCTGATCACTAGGTATGGTCACAAAGCTGGCCTGTATGGGTCAGAGCTTGGATGCTAACCACCACTGGCTCCAGGGCTGATGTCCATAACCACTGTGCTGTCCTCCTGCAGAGCATGAAGATCAGGGCTGGGCATGCAGTCTGGGGGTTCATCATGAACCAGAGAATGAAGCTTGACTATGGAGTGAATGAGGGCAAAGAGAACACCTTAGGCAATGTAAGGGATGCAAAGACACAGCTCTGACCAGCAGAGCCTTTTCAGAAAAAATAAGTGATGGAGGGCATACCAAAGAGAGCAGGGACAGAGAGGAGCCACGTGGTCGAAGGTGAACCCAGAGAGGAGAGAGCAGAGTGAACACTGACGTGTGCTACAGGGGCAGTGGAGTCTTAGGAAGAGCACTGATTCCTCGGACTGGGGACTAAGACCACGAACTGTGATGTGGGACAGTGCATGGGCTCCCCAAGGAGGACGTGGTGTGCAGCCCCACAGGTGCTGACCTGTCAAGAACAAGAGGGCACATCTAGAAACGGACAGAGGCAGGCTGGGCAAGGGAATGCTGGCAGCTCCCTGAGGACTGACCTTCCAACCACTGGCTTGGACGTAGCCCATGATACGTAGGTTATTCGCAGTAGTAAAAGAGGTCTATATGGATGGT
This sequence comes from Tupaia belangeri chinensis, assembly GCF_000334495.1. Classification (NCBI taxonomy): domain Eukaryota; kingdom Metazoa; phylum Chordata; class Mammalia; order Scandentia; family Tupaiidae; genus Tupaia; species Tupaia belangeri. The sequence continues at coordinate 2,719,365 of NW_006160083.1, read as the reverse complement.
CGAAGGTTGACTTAGCTGTTTGATAAACTATGTCACTGAATTGTTCTAAATGAAAATTCTTTTATTTGAAAATCTATTAATCCGATAGGAATTGGGAAATTATATATACTCTTCAAACTACATTCAGGAAACTGTAAAGTAAAGCATTGTCATTTTTGGCTTGAGAGGAATAGCCTGTAAGTAAATCTTACATACAGTTATATTTACCAGTTCCCTAAATTAAAGTTTCAAGGACCCTAACTGAGTGGCATTTATTTAGCACAAATGCTTGTGTCTGGGTGACCACCTGGCCCCCAAGCTGGCAGCAAGGCAAGGACAATCCAGGTATGTCTGTTTCTCCTATGGCAAAGAGAAATGGGCCAGAGAGTACCTCGCCCATAGACATCTCCACCAGCTGGATCCACTGACAACCCGGATAAAGCCAGGACTAGGAAGGGAAAAGACGGACCTCAAAGTCCTCTTCCATTTTTACTCCCACCTTTCTGAAGCAGCTAAGGAGACTATTAAAGTCTCTGGGGACATTGGCTAAAATGTGCCTGCCTTCCATTTCCAGCTGACAACCTTTACTGTGTATAGGCATCTCCATAGAGCTTGTATAATACGAGGATTCTGTCCTCCTTCCTTCTGGTTCATAGCTCAGAGTGGGACCCAGGAACTTAAAAAACATTTTTCTTCCCTTAGGTTTATTCGTGTATTTCATTAGAGACAGAGGAAGAGGCAGAAAAGAAGTGAGAGAGCAGGAGGAAGGGAGAGAGGACAGGAGGGAGGGCGGAAGCGAGGGAGAGAGGGAGGGAGGCAGAGAGAAACGGAGATCCTTGACAGGGTCTTCATGTGGTGATGCTGCTCCCAGTCGTGCAGCCAGCCAGGATCATGGGTGTGCTCATTTCCAGTGTGTGTAGGATGTGTGCAAGTCAGTGTAGAGCCGGACACATGGCCTCCAACATCACGAACACTGCCTCTACTGCCTGCACCACCATGGCTGGGCCTAGGAACTTTTATTTTTAACAAGCAGTCTTTAAGACATTCTGAGTTAGACTTTTCTTATGACAATTGGGAGTATTTAAATCTCCATTTCCAATCAAACATTACTTGGGAAATAAATAGGACTTGGCACATGGAGAAGCAGAGAGAAGAAGCTGCTCATTATTCTCAAGAACATAATCAATTTACTTTCCATTTACATCTTTCGTAAAGGAATCTATAAATTATATCCCATGGGATCGATGTGAAAAAAAAAAGAAATAAAAGAAGCTTTAAAAATATATGTGCACAGTTACTCCTTATATATGTGGATAGACTAGCTCTCTCTCCCCACTTCTTCCCTCCCTGTTCTAGGTCAAGAATTCTGCTTTCATCTGATAGACTAACAACCATAGCTTTGCTCTAGCTGTTCACATAGCTATATTTTACTGCAAATGCCGAAGGATGACACGGGTTAGACCACCAGTCTCAGCTTTGCCTTGAGCAACAGCCTTTGATCTCGCAAATCTCAGTTTCTCCATTTGCAAAATGAGATGATGATTCCGGTCCTGTCCACTTTACAGAACTGCAGGAAGAACTCGGTGCAATCACGTAGAGAGAAAGGAGTGAGATGGTTTACATTTTACTGCCATAAAATGGTACTGGCATTGGTCCTCCTCATATTGGTTCTTAAGCCTAAAATGTAGGTCTTAAAAAGGACTGAATTCATTTATTTAAAGAGAATCCAAACAATCACAGAATGCTCTTAGTTTTTATTTTTTTTTTCCTTTCTTTCTTTCTTTGTCTGCTACAAGGTACATGAGTTCACTAGTGAGAGAGAGAGAGGGAGAGAGGGAGAAAGAAGAAAGAGGAAGGAGGGAGAGGAAAAGAGAGGGAGGGAGAGGAAGAAAGAGGAAGGAAGGAGGGGAGGGGGAGAAAAAGGGAGGGAGAGAGGGAGAGAAAGTGAGAAATCACCCTCCAGGAGGGATGGCCAGGCTGCAACTCTTTCTCCTTCACTCTCCTTTTGAGATTTTGGGTATGCACACACACATGCCTGGCATGATTTTTTCAAGCTACAGGTCTGAGACTCGAACCTTGCATTGCCTATATGGGTTCGAACCACCTTAAACTCCACACCACCTGCTGTCCTGAGGCTTGTTTCTTCATGTGGGAGCCCAGTCCTTGTACTGAAATAGTGCATAAAATTGTTTTGTTTCGAACTTGTAGGTTCTATTTATTATGAAGAATTTAATTCACGCCTATGTGGTCAAGTATGTTTTATGCTTTAGTGGTATGTAAATTACATACTGAAGTTCAAGATGGGGGCTGGAGGGAGGTGTTTGAGCCACTCAGGGTTGAGATTTAGAGGGTGCTAATTTTCCAGAGTGGGCCCCCGGCCTTCCCTGCCATACCTTTTCAGGTTAAGACCCCCATCTTCTCTTAAACTCTGTTTTTCTTTTATGTGTATTTTGTTGCATGTGGAAGAGCAATATGGGAGTAGAAAAAAAGGTTTTGGGCCAAATAATGCAGTATGGTTGGAAATGCTTCCCTTGTGCAGATTTGGCATAAAAATAAACTTCTCTGGGAGAGGGCTGTTGGTGCTTGTTGTTCATTAATATGCTGAAATGATTTCGCAACCCCCCCCCATTTTGAAGGTTCCTTGAGGCTGATTTCTATTCATTTTTTTTTTTCTGGGAAAAAGATAAAATGGGTGGGGGGTGATGTGTGAAGGGGCAGGATGTAGAACTGATGCAATGTAGAACTTAGAAGAAATACTAACATTTGCGTGGTTCTCTTAGTTACATAAGGCTTAGGAGCTTCGGTGTCTACGCTTCTGGAATGGTGTTTTCTTAAGAAAAAAATATATACAGGAAATGGTGGTTTTTTTCCTTCTTTTCCCCCCCAAGTGCCATCAGCTAACCTTATTCTCCTGGATTATAGCTAGGTAGCCAGGGGATAAGGAGACACAGGGCAAGCTCACTCGGTCATGGAGACATACCGCCTGCCAAACCCGCACGTTATTAGTGAAAATGCGTGCGCACGCACACACAGTCCTTGGTGCACATGAAGGACTTCTCTCTCAGATATTTTTTAAAACTTTACATGGAGGAAATACATATTTGATGTGAGTAAAGGAATATAAAAAATACATTGTTTTATTATTTACTTATTTATTTTTAAAAAGGTGGTGTGTGCTCACTGGAGAGACAGAGAAAGATGGAGAGATGGAAAACAAGAAATCACCCCCTAGGGGGGTGTCCATGCTGAAATCCCTTCTCCTCCCTTCTCCTCTTTGGATTTTGGGCACACACGTACACACACCTGGCATGAGTTTTAAGTCTCCAGGTCTGGGACTCAAACCATGGTCAACTATGTAAGAGTACAGAGACATAAACATTAGGCCATCTGCTGGTCCCTCATTTTTTATTTTAAAACAGAGAGTCTCTTAATTTAAACCAAAGCCCTAAGATGGTATTTAATCAACCAGGATTAAAGTGGTATTTAATCAACCAGGATGGAGACTTCACATGATCATGGACTATGGCTGTCATGGGCGTTTGAGAAATGCACAGTAAATTGGCTGAGTGTCTAGCATGCAGTAAGTGCCCGACACATATTAGGTGACCATGATTTGGGAAGGCTGAGAGTGTGGGGTTCATGGAATAAAGGGCAGGCAAGTACCTGGTTGGGGGTCAGTGTAATCCACAGTGTAGCCATCAAGTTGCAGAAGTTCCTGAGGCTCTGCTTTCTTCTCCCGGTAACTACACATGGCAAATGTGTACTGACTGACCTGGGAAGGAAAAGCATATTGTGAGCTTGGTCCCTAAGAGCTCATGTCCCCCCTCCTCCCAAAAAAACCCTTCCCATTTAACCAAGTCCTCTCCCCTAGGGTTCTGGACTCAGTGACTGGATTTAAATCTAGTTGTCACCTCCTGGCCATGTGACTTTGAGCAAATTAATTAATCTCTCTGGTCCTCTGCTACTTCATCTCTAGAAGGAATGTAATCCTGGAATCTACCTCTTTGGTTTTCTGTGAGGAGTGAGTTTGCTTGTAGAATACATTAAGAATCTGTTCCTGGAACTTAGCAAGTGCTTGATAAAGGTTAGCTATGACTATATAGTTGCTGTATTTATAAACTAGGGTGACCTATAATACATGCAAGTGCTATATTTCTGTAGGTCAAAACTGGCTGAATGGCAGAAATTTTATAGGTTCTACCAAATGTGACCATGGCCCTAGCTGAGACAATCACACATTTGCAGATGCAACATGAGCCTTTGGGTCAGAAGTTAGAGACTAGACATTCATTTCTTATTATTTTCTAAGTGGACAGAAAAGGTTTATTCACTTTCCACAGGAGGAAAGGGGCCAGATGTGGAATTGTAGCGGCTCTGAGACAGATTTATTTATGCCCCCCATTTAGTGTTTTATTTTTTGCAGGCCAATTCTCAGTATCAAGCCACATGTCTTGCACCCTCTACCCCTCCCACTGAAGGAGTGCTTTGGGTTGCTTGGCAAAGTCTTCCCTTCATCTCAGACAAGTGCAGGAGTGACACGCTGTCACAAGCAATGAGCACTCGATCGCTAGGTGCCAGTCACAGTAGAGCAATTCTCAGCCCCCGATGGCACGGCCCCTGTCACTGGTGCCCTCAGTGGCAGCTCTCACTCTGCTGGCACACAGCACCCATACCAGTGCAGGGCGGCCCTTGCAGCTGCAGGCTTGCCTTCAGGACCCTGTCACCCCACTGGAACCAGATCCAGAGTGTACACTTAGCATCGCCGCACCTGGCTCATCCGCAGGCAGTCTGTGGAGAGCAAGCATCCTCCTAGCTTTGGGCTACTGGCTCACAGCCATTACCATTCACGATGTCCAGTGTCTTGGCAAAGGAGTGCCACATCCGTCATCCCTTAGGATTTCTCTTTATTAGAAAAGACATCTTCCAAGTGAACTTTGATCCAACTGGGACATTTTTAATCTCCTCTATGGTGAGATTTGTCTTTTTTCCCCCTTTTGTAGCGGTGATAAGAAATTGGTACTCTCAAGCCCTACTACACGCACCGACCATACTGTCCGAATCCTAGGGGTCCCAATGACAGATGAAGAGTGTCCCTTGGAGAATGTTTGGCTGGTTGGTTTGTCTGTTGCTGCCCTCTGTTGGTTCCTGATGAAAATTTTACTGTCCCACTTGGGCTTCTTTATAATGAAGATGGTTTGTAGAACCTGTTCTTTCCATTGCAAAGCCTTGATGGGCTCCAAGGGAAAAGTAAGCCAGGTCGTGAAGAGGATTTTCACAAGGAAACATACATTAATTATTTGTAAGAAGGATATCTGATAATATCTTTTTCAAATGGAAGGTTAAGAACACAAGCAGGTGGTCCTATAGGCCTGGGGGTCACACGGCTCTGGTAGATGATCACCTCTCTATTCTGAGAGCCCTCATCTATACTTTACCTGCACCCAGTTGTCGCCGGAGGAGTGCCCACACAGCAAACACCCAACACATGCATTTATAATGCATAAACAGTTTCCTTGCACTGGGCACAAATATTCTAACATTATGTAATGGAGCTGGTGCCCTTGCCCCCTAGATTATAAATCCTTTTAGGGCAGGCCCCAGGGACTCATGCATCTTGGTTGTAGTTACAACCCCAAAAACAACATCTACCAAATAATGGGCATTCTCTATTTGAGGCCAGTTGGTTAGAAACTTGAGTATGCATGATCTAATTAAAGAGAGTTTCCCCTCATAATTATATATGCCACTTCAAGCACAGCACCAGGCAGTCCTAGTGAATTACTGGTCCTGTGGATACAGATTTTCCATGACCCCTCAATGACAGTGATCACAGATTCTGCTCAAGTGGGTTCATGGTGATGTTTACCTGGCATTTCATCTGGCAACGAGAGCGATGATAGAGTTTGTTAGTGTGATTAGCCAAACACAGAGCTGCCGGTACTCACTTGAGATCAGAAAAATATCACAACAGAAGGGTGTTATTTCAAGATTCATGCATTTACTATTACTACACGGATGGGGTTTCTGATTTTTCCCCTTCTCTATTTTAGTGACTTGCTTCTTGGCGCACTGTGTGCTGCTGCCCTCTTCTGGTTATTCTGCTGCAGTCACCGAGGGCAAGCTGACTCGTAAATAAACGTGAGTAGGTTTATTTGGCAACTTACTTTAGAAAATAAAGGAGAGCAAAAGGAATTATTTCCTTTGGAATAAATCTAATTATTCCAAGTTTTGGAGGTAACCTAAGTTTTTCTAGAGTACTTGATGAGTGAGAAATTTTAAAAAATTGTTTTAAAAAGAGATTTTTTTGCATATAGCAAAAAATGCTTATAGCGTGTGTGCTCACTGGAGAGACAGAGAGACAGCAAACGAGAAATCACCCCCCTGGGAGGGGATGGCCACACCATAATCCCTTCTCCATTCTCCTCTCCGGATGCTGTGCACGCACACACACACACCCCTGGCGTGATTTCCAAGCTGCGGGGTCAGGAAATCAAACCACCAGCAACTACACAGGAGTCCAGTGATCTAACCATTACGCCATCTGCTGGTCACTCCCCAAATTTTTTGCAACTTCTACAGAACTTAAGAAAACACGTTTATCTGTAACGGTAGAGGTTTTTTTTTAAGATTTTATTTAACTTTATTTATTTATTTTTAATTTGACTAGAAAGGGGGAGGGAGGGAGAGAGAGAGAGAGAGAGAGAGAGAGAGAAAGCAAGAAAGCAAGCCACCCAGCTCTGGGACTCAAACTGCGGTCAGCCACATGGGAGTCCAGCACCCTTAACCACCACGCCACCTGCTGGCTCTGACAGTAGAAATCCTTTAAAGGTGAATTTTGATGAAAAGTTCAAAAGACAGTGAATGCTGTTGTAATAATGGCAGAGCCTAGAATGGATGTGAGAAGTCAGGAAGTCCTCCAGCCTTGTAAGAGAGAGATGGGACCAGAACAATAGAAAATGGGATCTGGGATTTCAGACGCCTAGCAGAAACCTCAAAGTGCTGTTGGAGAAAGGCCTTAAAGGACTACCCTTTATGTATCATGGTGGTTTTCGGCTGGTTCGTAATTTCTCACAGAACCATGGGATGGGTTGTTAAGACTTCCAAGGTTACAGATGTCAAGGTTTTATTTAAAGGTGGCTGAACCTTGAATACACAAGGAATCTCTTAGTTCATTTTTGGTGGGTCATTTAAACTGTAAGAAGGTATGAGACAATGTTTTGTAAAGAGTGCACTGCAGCTACTTTCGAGAGGGTGTATCAATGTGTTGGTGTGTACTGCTGGGAGGACAGGTTACATACAAACATGCAGGTCTCTAAAGTTAGGCCAATTAAACTGGAATCTCTGGATAGGGTGGGTCTCAGGAATCTACCCTTTTCATCACTGTCTCTGATATTTCTTAATGCATACTGAATTTGAGAACTACTGTTTTGACATGCAGGGACTGTCCACGGCATCTAAAGTTGTTCCTGGGTTCCCATCATATTCAGCAAATGGAATTCAGTTATGAGGTAAGACGGTAGTCCTTTCTTGTCCCTGACTCGCCTCTTCCCCCACCAAAATACTTTGATGTACAACTAATGACGGAGTGTAGTTTGTCTAAATTTCTACTTGTTGCCTTTACCATTATTCTTTGATAACTGAGCAGCTGTTATATTTACAGAACCTTGATCACTAGCCTTGCCCACGGTCCACATACACACATTTCAGAAAAGATTTTTAAAGTAAAATTTGCCAGAGAGAGACAGACAGAGTGAGAGAGTGTGGGAGAGGGGAGAAAACACCCCCATAGTGGAGTGTGGTCAAGCCGCTGTCCCTTCTCCATTTCTCACCCTGTCCGGATTTGGGGCATGTATGCACAGGTACCCAGTGTGTTTTGTAAGCCACTGGGGCCAAGTTTCTAACTGTCCTGTCACCTATGTGGGATCCAGTTCCTTTATCATCAGGCCGCAGGGCAGTCTATAGTAAATAATGATTTATTTAAGGCAGATGCATTCATTCACTCATTTAACAGATACTTAGGTACTATGCTTGCTGCTGGGAATATAAAGCTGCACAAACTTACACATGATTCTTGACCTCTTGTCTAGAGAGAAGGCAGACATTAATCATACTATTTTGGAAATGTGTTATTTTTATAGTGATTTTTTTTTTCTTTTGAGAGGGATTTTTGCTAAAGGGCTCATGTGCTTGCTGGAGAGAGAGGGAGAGAGAGGGAGAAAGAGCGAGAGTGAGAGCGAGAGTGAGAGCAAGAAAGGGAGCGAGCAAATAAGAAATCGGCACCCGGGGGAAATGGCTACGCCACCATCCCTTCTCCATTCTCCTATCTGGATCTTGGGCACACATGCACATGTGCCCAGTGTGTATTTTAAGCTGTTAGGTCTGGGGCTCAAACTGCGGTCAACTACGTGAGAGTCAGGCGAGGTAACCAGTACGTCATCTGCTGGACCCAGTGATAATTGCTTTTAAAAAGAGTTACATGGTACTGCAAAAGCTTGGAGGATTTGATCTAACTGGTTGGTCAGGCAAGATATTCATGAGGAAGTACTGACCCTGAAAGAAAGGCAAGATTTGAAGATGGAGAAAAATCTTTACGGTGTGAGCACACACTTGCTGGGGACTGAGGACCATTTTTAATGTGATGTGCTTGTGAATAAAGGATCGTGGCGTCTAAATCTCAGACTGATTGACACTGATGCAACGGCCATTTGGGAGAATGAGTTTTGAGTGTATCTAGAACCTGGCTTTAATTTTCAGACTCAATATATTCTAGCTAAAAGGACCCTGGGCAGGTCAGTTAACTTCGCTTTTCATTATTTTTATTATTTTGTTCTAAAATTTTTCCAGAGGGCCCATATTGGAGGGGGGGGAAAGAAGGTGGAAGAAGAGGAGGAGGAGGAGGAGGAGGAGAGAAAAGTACCCTATACGGGCAATGGTCACACCACAATCCCTTCTCCCTTTTTCCCTTCTTTTGGGATTTTCGGCAGGCTTGTACATGCACCAGGCATGTTTTTCAAGCTTTAGGGTCCATTCTGTTCTCCAAACAACCTGGGATTTTTTTCTGCCCAATTCCCTCTGAACTGGACCAGGACTGGTGACCTTGACATTTTCACCTGCAGCTATGTTTGTTTTGGGGTTGTTTAAAAGGGAGTGGGTCTTTTTCTTTATCATTCTGTTAAAGGGCATCTATCTCTTAAGTAGGAAAGATGAAAAGGGTTGAGGAGGTGGGGGTGGGGAGGAGGGTCCAAAAATAAGGTCGCCAAAATTGCTTTTAGACATTGTTAAGGTGAGTAGGAAAAAAATGAAAACAGAAGACCTGTGTTCCCATTCCTGGGCCTCCCATTACTTTTGTGCTAGTGGGTTGTCCCATCACCTCTGAGGTTCACAGAGACTGTTAAGTGAATAGTCTGATTTAGGATGAAACATAAAGTTCATTTTAGGGAGTCACATACTGTAATGGTTCCTTAAAGTTAATGAGAATCGTGTATATACATACATATATATATATATATATATATATACACACACACACACACACACACACACTATATATACACACACACACACACACACACACACACTATATATACACACACACACACACACACATACACACACACACACACGAAGAATCTTGAAGTCCTTTCCTAGCCTGCTAGGAGAGACGTTGAGTTTTATTCAGATGGGCTGTGTCCTTTCGTGATTGTCAGAACTGAGCACAGAGCTTCCTTTTCAGCTACTCTGTAATTCTCATCTTCTCTTGGTGAAAGGCTCATTTGAGGGTCTTAAAACATCTGTGTTCCAGTTGGAGTGCCCCATTCTCTCCTTTTTAGTTCAGTACATATTGTACAGACATGGCTTCACTGTTATTTTCAGCATATTGCCTCTTGTTTTTTCCTGAAGAGGTCTCCCCTGCCAAATCTCTTCCAAAGTAAGAGGTCGGCTACTTCTCTTAGGTACTTCATCATTTCAGAGACTCTCAGGAAAAGACTGCTGTCCAGTGGAGTGCTCTCTGGCTACCTAGAGTGGGAGGGTAGACTCCATGTCACTTGCTCACTTCCTCTGGGAAGCTGTCACCAGTCACTCTCCAGACTACACAGTGTCTTCTTTCTCAGAACCACCTGAGGTATTGCCTGAGCTCTTTTTCTCTCTCTTCCCTTTTCTTCTTCTTCTACCAGACATTTTCTGAATGCTGGCACCAGACACTGGGCTAGGGAATGTGTATGAGTTGGGGGAAAGAGGGATGGATGTACAGATGAATCAGAAGCAGAACTGGCCTGAAACAGTCCACAGTCTACTACAGAGGCCAGGCAGGCCCTCAAGTGATTCTCAGAGAGGCTGCTACACTGAGCACAATGAGAAACACAATTAAGGATGAGAATGATCCTTAATTCAGCACTGGCTCCGTTGATGCATCTTCCTCTCTCCATTTATCTGTGCCCTCTTTGGAGTAGACACCAAGTGTTTATTTTTAACCAGCCTCGCCTAGCATCTATTTCTCTTTCTTTACAGAAGCACCCTGATTTTGCAGTGGAGACAGTCTAGGGGGGCTGTCCATCAAAGTGTCACCTGTTGACCCTGCTAAAAGTTGGATGGGCAACCCAAGCAAGATCAATCCAATTCTCTATCTCAAATCTGACACTCCAGTGGAATGATGCAAAGACAGAACACAGAACAAATTTGCCCCATGACCACACCAGTGACATAGTGCCACACCAGTGTCACCACTGCCGTGATTCCCATCACCTGGATTTCCAGCACTATGTTTGACTCTGCCCTTAATAAGAATGAGTTTTTCAGCCTTTTCACCAAGCCTATGAGCTACCTCCAGAGGCTTCCAATATACACATTTTTTTTAATCTTTATTATTTTGAATCTGAATCTATTTCTGCTGTGTGCATACAAAGAACTCTAACAGATTCCTTTCTGGATGCAAGAGATCAGATCTTAAAATCCTCTATGGCCTGTCAATATACCCTACACAAAAAAGGTGCTCAATAAATATTGGCCATTTAGTGGTTTGAGGAAATGACTCTTAGGATGAAATGTCATCCATTGCTTAGCCATGGGTTACTTTGGGGAGTGGGCATCATTCCAAAATCTCTCTTCTGGCTAATTTATTTTAAGGTTTTGCTGTGCTCTGTGCCAATAATGCAGCAGAGGTTACACCTGAGAGCTACAGCTTTGTCTTAATGGCACAGCAGAGACTTTAGTAGATCTGTAGAACGTCTAAGTCTCAGAAGTTCAGGGTTGGTGGACATTTTAGGGCCATTTAGAGCTGAAAGGAAGGTACTTTATGATGAGGTTTCAGAACTGGTGGTGCCCTAAATAATAGCCAAGTAACCCAACAAGCACCTTTAGCCACTAAATCCCAAGTCGATTCACTTTATGATGCCCTTCAGAGTATAGCATAAATTAATCTTTTGAAAGTTAAATCATAGTTTAAATGCTCTGATGAATGCTACAAATTAAGAAGAGATAATGGCAATTTCTTTTAGTGAAAGATTCTGATGCAAAAATAAAAAAATAGTGATATTCGAAGACTGGCATTACTATTTATGAAAAACTATTTTAAAGAAATATTAATAATATCAATATATGCATCTACATCTATATATACAATAGATATTCATTGCATCATTGCTAATTGTGGGCCTAAGTGGGAAAAATCAGCAGTTCATCAGGAAGAAAAAAAATTCTACAGGCCTTAGAACCAGAGCTCTACATGCAAACCTGGAGAAACAGCTATGATAATGTGTGTGAGAAAAAGCAAGCTGCAGAACAACATGAAGAGTTTGGTTAGCTTTGGTTAAAAAAATAAAAGTCAATTTGGAGAGATAAACTCCAGATTATTCATTGTAATTACAGGAGATTAAGATTTTTGGAAGTCCTGGGCACTAAGGGAGTGGAATGCTCCCCGTAGGTTAATTCGGAATCAAACATACTAAGTAATAAAATAGATGTGAAAAGTCCAACTAAGTTCTGACTTTTCTCAGTCTGAGTATCACAGTACTTTTGAGAATGTCGAGTTCTTTAAGACAATGTCCCCCTGGCCCTAGTCAGCCACACAGGCTTGCTCTCCCTGGGAGTCCTCTATCCTTGGCGGGAGACTGGGTAGGGATCGAAGACTATTCCCCCTGACCAATCTTAAATACTTTTGTATCATTAGAATTTAAAAATAATGAATATTCATTAATTTTTAAATTTTAAAGTGATATAAAAATAGAAAGAGGAACAGAAGGGAGCCCTCTGGGTACTGAAAATATTCTGTCCCTTTCTCTGAATAGTGGTTACTTGAATATATAATATGTAAGAATTCATTGAGCCAATTACTTTAGGTAGGTTATACCTAACTTAAAAAGCATCCATTCATCTTATCAAATCTTTAATACTGGTGTCTCTTAAGAATGATATTAGAGTTGAAGTGTTACCTGCACCAACACAAAAAACCTTTTCTTCCATCTCTTCCAGACATTCTTACCGATGGCCCATAAATACCTAAGGAAAAAGAGAGAGACCAGAGCTGCGTTAACTTGAGTGAACGCATTGTTCAGCACACGTTACCAGGGAGCTTGGTGCTCACAAACAAGCAAGTGCGCTTGGTTCCACAGCAGAGAGCAGACTTGGGTGCTTTAGGGTGAGGACAAGGAACAGCAGGCACGGTTCACTTCCACGTGTAGGAAGAGTTGTGTCCCATCGTCAAACTTGCCTTAGATTCCTTGACAGATTCCAGAAAGCACCTTGAAAACTGTTACATTGAGATTTAATTTGTGTATGTGCTAACAGTCTTTTAGGTAGGGAAACTCCTGAAAAATGTTGCCCGAGAGAGAGAGAGGAAAAACAGATTGCCAAATCTCACAACCTCAACTCTTTCACGTCTTGTCAAATTTCATTCAGGAAAAGTTTCTCTTGTCTACTTTTGCTAAAATTCTGGCAAATGCAGTATATTCCAAGAAATTAAAACTCAACATAGAAAGTCTCACCCATCCCTTCCCCAAAGGCTCTTCTGTTGGTGGAAATTAATCTTATACAGACAAAAGGAATAAAGAAGAGAGTTAAGAACCACAAAGTATAGATCAGCGCTCTCTGGGGATTTTTTTAAAGAGCAATGTTACTAATTCATTTATGAATCATCCCATCGGCCGTGTGGATCATTACATGTTGAGCAGGCACTGACCAAGTGAGGCCGGAGGTTTCCAGGCTGTACCAAACAAAAGCGATCTTGCCATATTCAAATATATGCAAATACTCAAGTTTGAGAACTGGCTTTATGTCCTATCAGGAACCACTGGATAGCTTTCACATTTTTATGTCCTCTAGAATTAGACAGAATTTTCAGTTTGAAACATAACAAAGAATGCATGTAATTATTATTAATTTTTTGAGAGATATTTTTACTATAGGGTGCATGCCCTTGCCAGAGAATCACCCCGCAGGGGGTTGGCCACACCACAATCCTTTCTTCATTCTCCTCTCAGGATTTTGGGCACATGTGCACATGCGCCTGGCATGCGCTTTAAGCCATCAGGTCTGAGACTCGAACCCCAGTTGACCATGTAGGAGTCCAGCGACGTAACCATTACACCATTTGCTGGTCCCGTAATTAAAATTTTTATGTTTGATAAATTTGTGGGTTCTTAAGAGTTGCTGGTAGCAAAAATCTACTAGAACATTCAAATCAGAAACCCAGGATGTATACTCATGCTTATTTTCATTTTTGCCAAGAATAGTTGGGTTTTACCTCCTGGAAAATTCCTCATGTTATTGTCTTGCCACTTCCGACCTCCACTATCTCATTGCTGCCCACATATTTTTGTTCCATGGACAACAATACAACAATAGCGGAACTTCTTTTTTTTTTTTTTTTTTTTTTTAAGAGGTTTTTGCTATAGGGCGTGTGCACTTGCCAAAAAGACAGAGAGACGGAAAGGGAAAAATCACCCCCCAGGGGGGCTGGCCATGCTGCAATCCTTTCCTCTCCATTCTCCTCTGTGATCTTGGGCACTCACGCACATTCACCTGGCTTGAGTTTTAAGCCACTGGGTCCGGGACTCAAACCACGGTTGACTACATGGGAGTCCAGTGACATAGCCATTACACTCACTGCTGGTCCCTACAGGAACTTCTTAATAGGTTACAGGGACATACCAATCATTTTCATCCTATACCTGGCCATGAGATACAACCTACCACCTTTGAGTCCTGTCATGCCTTTTTCCTGCTGCAACTCCTCCATTGGATAAACCATTGGATAAACCTTACTTACATGAAGGGTGGTCCAAATTTGGCTTTTTACACTATACTTTCATGAATTGTCCCATATCTGCCCACCTCTTCTATGATTTACATGCCATTTTTCTTTAAATTGACTTAACATGAATATATTTATTTTAAACAGAAACTTTATATTATAGGTTTGATAGACTAATTATATATAATGTAGCACATATTGAAATACACAAAAATTTCTTTAATTCAGGCTTATGTATGTATCACTTATATACTATAAGTGGTAAATATACTTGAGGAAACTTCAGCCAAAGGGACAGAATTCAGTATCTTGGCCTGACCTAGAAAACTCATTGTGCATCTCACTTATCTTGCTGGACTCAGCTTCTGCACTTTGTATTATCTGCAATTCTTTTTCTTTTCTTTTCTTTTCTTTTTTTTTTTTGAGAGGTATTTTTGTTTTTGTTTTTGTTTTTGTTTTTTGCTATAGGGCATGTGCATTTGCCAGAAAGACAGAGAGAGACAGAGGAAAGCAAGAAATCACCCCCTAGGGGGGATGGCCACGCCACAATCCCTTCTCCTCCATTCTCCTCTCGGGATCTTGGGCATGCATGCACATACGCCCGGTGTGAGTTTAAGCCATCAGGTCTGGAACTCGAACTGTGGTCGGCTACATGGGAGTCCAGTGATATAGCCATTACGCTAACTGCTGGTCCCTTACCTGCAATTCTTGACCACAGCATAATGTTTCATACCTCCATACTTTGCACAACTCATTCTGCCTGGAATGCCTTCTCCCTGATCATTATGTTAGAACTCAGTCTTCCTAAGTTTAAACCTTTACCTTGACTTCATCACCTCTGGGCCTTGTAGATATTGCAATTCTTTTTTTTTTTTAATAATTTTATTTAACTTTATTTATTTATTGTTTTTTACCTTGACCAGAGAGAGACTGAGTGAGAAAGAGAGTGTGTGTGTGTGTGTGTGTGTGTGTGTGTGTGTGTGTGCGTGAGAGAGAGAGAGAGAAGAGAGAGGGAGGGAAAGTGAGAAAGCAAGCCACCAGGTTCGGGACTCAAACCGTGGTCAGCCATGTAGGATCCAGCACCCTTAATCACCACACCCTCTCCTGCCCCCCACCCCCAGATAATAACAATTTTAATATTACAATGAACCTACTGCTGTAATTTATTTGTTTCCATATTTATTTCTATTGGACTGTGATTTCTGCATGGGAAGAAATCCTGGTTCTTCTTTCTAAATTCCTAGCACAGCGCCTTTTTCTTCTTTTTGAATTCCTTCCAGTTCTTTGTTTTGAATTTCTATGAATATTTCTTTCTGGTTTCCTTCCAGTTTCGGATATACATAAGTGGTCAATAGCTATTTGTTATATTTCAGTTGGTTTTGAATGTCCTCCTCTTGAGAAATCAGAGTAATCTTTAAAAAGATTTCTGATAAGATTTTAATTTTTTTCTTTATTCATGATAGAGTATCTGAACATGGATAAAAGAGGAAGAGAGAAAGTAGAGGGAAGAGGAGAGGAGAGGAGAACCTCCATAGAGTCTAGTCATACCATAGTCTTCTTCCTCTAGTCCTCAGTCCTCTAGCCCATTGGGTCTTGGGCACTCATGCGCATATTTCAGGCTGACCAGGCCAAGCATTCAAACTGGGGTCACCATGTGGGATCCAGCTTCTCTTGAGCAGTAGGTTACTATTGTACCAAGAAGCCAGACTATCTGATGAGATTTTAAAGCATTGTATAAAACATTCAATTCATTATCAAATTCTTAGAGATTTACTTTCAAAGTATATTTATTCTTCCATCTCCTTCTGTCCCTATTACTGTTCCCTAGTCAAGCCACCATCATTCCCACCTGAACCAAGGTGGACTCCCTTTTCTCATTCTTGCCCATGTGCTCCATTTTCAATACATAGAACCTAAGTGCACGAAGCAGATTATTTATATACTCTTTCTACATAAGGATGGGAAACCATGGAAGGATTTTAGGTAGGAAAGTGATGATTGTATTTCTACTTAAGATGACCACCCTGGCTGTTGGGTGGACAGTGCACTGTAATGTTAAGTGAAAAAGGGAGCGAGAAAACAGGGAGATCAGGAGGCAGATGGCCATAGCAATGCAGGGAAAAGAGACTGGTACTGGACCGAAGTTGAAGCAGTGGGTGTGGCTGGGGGCCTGATAAGTTTATTAGCCCTGGACTGCATTCAGCTCTGTTTTTGTTTTTGTGGAGAGATTTTTGCTACATGGCATGTGTACTTGCTAGAGAGAAAGATAGAGGGAGACGGAGAAAGAGAGACTCAGAGAGAGAAAAAGTGAGAAATCCCCCCTTCCTCCCAGGAGGATGGCCATGGCACAATCCGTTCTCCTTCATTCTCCTCTCAGGATTTTGGGAATGCACACACATGCACTTGGCAAGAGTTTCAAGCTGCCAGGTCTGGACTTGAGCCATGGTTGCCCATGTAGAAGCCTGGCGCCTTAACCAGTATGCTATGTGCTGGCCCCAGCATCTCTGCTGTTAAATGGATCACCGAGTTATCCTGGTCAGTGCTCTCAACCTTGCTGATATCACAGACTGATGTACACGTGGCAGAATGGACATGAAAGGGCGACGTGGCCAGGACGGAGGTGAGAGAGGGTTATTGTATTGGCCTATAACAATTTAGAGTGTATTGTTCTATTTTTGTTTTGTTTTGTTCTGTTCTGTTTTGCCATAGGATGTGTGTGCTAGCCTGGGAGAAAAAGAGACAGAGAAGTGACGTAATGCTTGTTAGTATAAGCAGGAGGCATGGCAGGAAGTAGATATACAATAAGTGTCAGCTTTTTTATAAAAGATGTCTGTGTATAGAAGAAAATGTATCCTTATTAGCAGTAAATTACAACTAAACATGTGAAAGGAGATCTCCTTAGACTTATGTACTCAGAGAGGTAGATGACATAAAAGATCAAATTAAGAAAGTAGGCAAAATAATGGATATCTTCAGTAATGACTGGCAGTAAAAAATCTCATACCTTTTCTGGAATTGTAACTGGCAGCTACTACCCAATATTCCTTACCTTGTGTCATATAAGGTGATGTAAAACAATACAGCTACTGCATCTAATGAATTTATAATTTTATTTGATGAGAATGGCAGTAAATAAGTGATTTCATTAAAATACATGGAATCTAATTCAGAGTGAATCATTAACTTTTTCCTTCATAATAAAAATGACTATTGCTTAGTGAAGTTTTATTAGTTTTCTGCATGGTTCCAGGCACTTTACATGAATTTATTACACCCATCAAGGAGGAGTTAAGAGCTTGAATCTAGAGCCACGTTGTCTGGGTTCATGTGAATCTTGGGCAAATTACTAGACTTACCTCTAGGAAGTTTTTCATCAGTATAATGGGAGTAATAATAATGATACGACTTTGAGAGTTATCATCAGTATAATGGGAGTAATAATAATGATACTACTTTGAGAGAAAGGAAGATTAAAGTAGAAATATAGGGCCCACCAGATTGTGTAATGGTTTTATATCTCTGAACTCCCACATGGCCGACTGTGGTTTGAATCCTGCAACTGGAGGCTTGAAAATCACGCTGGGCATATGTGTATGTGTGCTCAAAATTCTGAGAGGAGTCTGGAGGAGAAAGGATTGTGGTGTGGCTATTTTTTCTTGGGTTGATTTCTCACTTTCTGTCTCCAGCAAGCAAGCACACATGCCCTATAGCAAAAATCTCTCTCAAAAAAAAAAAAAAAAACCTACAAAGTGTGTACAACAATACCTGGCACAAAGTAAACACTATTAGCTGTACCATTTTACTATTATGCCTGTTTGACCTTGAGAAAGTCTAAGTAATGTTCCCAGGACTCTAAAGTTGGTGAATGACAGAGACCGAATTTGAACTCGGAATCATCTGCTTCTAAAGCACCCTCTTTCTCTCATTCTAAGAGATAAACTTTGGTTTCTTTACTGAAACAAGAATGCAAATTGCTATTTTAGTTGAACAGAGGGTTTTTTTTTTTTTTTTCTTTTTTGTTAAAGGCTTCTGAATGGGAAAGCTGGTGGGATCAGAGAAGAGCTAACAATTTTCCTTTGGAAAATATCAGTTGGTTTGAGGGAGGGAGGGGCTTTTCCTCTGAGGTTTTCCTCAGAATTTATTGCTAATTTGGCACATACCAGAAGGTGTCAAAACCAAGAAAAACGGAAGGTTACAATGTACTGTTTCTGCCTAGTCAGCTCCCGCTCTGTATTTTCTGAGGTTGAAACACGCTCATTAGACAGAATGCTCAGTACCTGGGCCAGATGGAAGTTCTGTTAGTGCAGACACACAGGTGGCTTCCGTGCTCTGGCTCCTCACACTAGCGCAGATCTGTCTGTGCGGGTATTGGTAGCCCTCAACTCTCTTCAGGCTGTCTGGATATGTGGAAATTTGGATTTACCAATTGATAAATTGGCATTCTAGTGTAGTGAGCAACAGTTTCGCCTAGTGGTTATAGCTCAGACTGGGGAGGAGCACCTTGGTGGAAATTCTGGATGTCATTAACTCTCCTTCAACTTGGCTACCCTGAGACTCAGTTTCCTCCGCTGTAAGATGAGGATGATGTAACATCTACTACTACTGACATCGCAGGGTTGCAGAGATGACTCTTGGAGATGGTGGTATCTCGTGTTCCGCATGGTAACTGGCTCATTAGGAAGGGCTCCATGAATGTTAAGTACTATTGTTGTTATGCTTACCCCATGAATAGTAGCAGAAACAAGAGTCCTGGTGGAAAGAGTACACAATTACCATGTCTACAAGGGAGTCTTTGAATTTACATTCAGCTTTCGAGTACACATCTACTAGGAAATAAAGCAAGGTACACATCTCTGGTTTTGGACCTTAAGGTCAGATTTTGCATCATGATTTGAATGGATCCTCTCTTGTAGTATTTTTGTAAAACTCATGTCAATGTACCACTGATATCCCTGTCATTCTCTGAGGAGCATCTTACAGGAGAGACCAGAGTAGGCTACACAGGACTAAAAAGAAAACAGGAAGATGTATTTGGCTTCAATTAAAGTCCCAGGAATTCCTGCAGGTCATCGTCCATCTGTTCTGGGATTACTTATCAGGATAGCACCCATAGCACTGCTTTTAACTTTTCATTTGCATGTATGTAAAAAAGGGGCAGTCTTCTCTCTTCTGGCATTTGTGAATTTAATATGAATTAGTGATGTAGCTCTGTTTATTAAGTATCTACTGTGCTGAGCACTAGGCTTGCACATGGCAGGTGCTCAATAATTATTCCTAAAATTCAAAAAAACTGTATGCCTTTCCCCAGGATGCTTGAGGACAAGTATCTAGTAAAGGAAGAAAGACATTTCCCAGAACCCCCCGACCTGGGGACCTCACAGAAGGGTAAGAGTGGCTGGGTGGGATACAGAAACCAGGGACAGATCAAGATTTTATGTGAACAAGGTGTGGAGCCAAAAGTCACTGGAGTTGGTGCCACTCTGGTCTGCTCTAAGGGAAAATGGTGGTGGACTTGTTTTACTTAGGTACCTGTGGCACTATGGGGCCTGCTGCACCCAAGTGGTCATGAGGCAAGGCATTGTCTTTGGTCACAAGTTCTTTTTTATAAAATGATTTAATAGGGAAAGCAGATGGCACAGTGAAGGTACTAGATTCCACATAACTGATTCCATGGTTTGAGCCCCAGACTGGGCAGTTTGAAAAACACCCTGGGTATATGTGCATGCATGCTCAAAATCCTGAGAAAAGAATGGAGGAGAAGGAATTGCGGTGTGGCCATCCTCCCTGGGAGTGATTTTTCACTTTGCCTCTCTGTCTCTCTCCAGTGAGTGCATGTGCCAAAAACAAAAACAAAACAAATTTTTAAAAGATGTAATAATTTTTTTATCTTTGAAATTTATTTTTTAATTGAACAAAATGATAAATATTTACAGTAAAAATTTTAAAAATGACTTTTTTAATTTTAAGGCTTTTGTTATAGGGCACATGTACTTACCCTTCTCTTCCATTTTCTTCTTGGAATTTTGGACATGTAGATGTGCCTGTCATGATTTTTCAAACCCTTGTGTCTAGGACTTAATCTGCAGTCAGCCATGTGGGATCCAGTGCCTTAACCTCCGTGCCACCTGCTGGCTCCAACATGATGTTTTAAAATATGTGCACATTGTGGAATGGCTAAATCAAGCTAATTAACATTACATTACCTCACATATTCATCATTTGGGTTTTTGCCTTGGGAACATTTAAAATCTACTTTCTGCATGATTCTCAAGTGTATAATATGCTGTTATCAACTGGAGTTAATGTGGTAATATAGATTTCTTGAACTTATTATAAGTTGTGGGAGCTACCCTTCATTATTTTCTTATCAGAAGAGGAGCCACAGAGTCAAGAACATCGATTCCCATTAGAACACTTCCCTCCCCCCTTCTCTGGGGAGTAAAAGAGAAGGAAGAGGCAAGAAGACTCAAGGTGTCTCAGTTGTTACACTGCATGTAGCCCAGCAGGAAGTCGGGGCTGGGAAAAAGCGCAAAGAATGATGGGAGCAAACAACAATGATGGTGACAGCTACCACCAGTTCTTCTGTAGCTGCCCTCTTACCATGTATCAGACCCTGTTCCAAATGCTTTACATGTTTAACTCATTTAATCTTCACAACAACCATATGAGCCAACTAGACTCAATTCTATGCTGCTACTGTCTATAAGAAATGTATTTTATAAGTGCACAAATAGGTTAAAAATAAAGTATACAAATAATTTATCATGCTAGCAGGTGATAATTTTTTTTTTTTTTTTAAGTTAGAGATAGGCCAGTAGGTGGAAAGGAAGTGGCTGGATCCCACATGGCTGACTGGCAGTTAGAGTCCTGGACCTGGTAGCTTGAAAATCACTTGGGGATCATATGCCTACATGCTCCAAATCCCAAGAGGTGAATGGAGAAGGGATTGTGCCAACCCTTTGAGGGGAGTGATTTCTCACTTTTCCTCTCTCTTTCCTCTCTCTCTTTGGCAAGCACATAAGCTTTATAGCAAACTAAAAACAAAACAAAACAAGCTAAGCGGCTATAGTACAGGCACACAAAGTAGATTTCAGGGCAAATAATGTTGCCAGGCATAAAAATGATTAAGGTGTAAATTCTTCAAGATGACCTAATAATCCTCAATGTTTATGCATCTAATAGAATTTCAAAATACATGAAGAAAACACAGAACTGGAAGGAGAAACAAATGAATCCAAAAGTTTAGTCAGAGATTTTAATACTTTCTTCCTCAATAATTGATAGGAAATCTGTAAGGATTCAGAGTATTTGGACAAAACTATTAATCAACTTGGGAACCAGCAGTTAGCGTAATGGCTATGTCGCTGGATTCCCACGTAGTCTACTGCGGTTCGCGTCCTGGACCCGGTGGCTTAAAAACTCACGCTGAGTGTGTGTGCGTGCGTGCCCAAGATCCCGAGAGGAGAATGGAGGAGAAGAGATTGCGGCGTGGCCATCATCCCTGGGGGATGATTTCTCACTTTCTGTCTCTCTGTCTCTCACTGTCTGGCGAGTGCATGCGCCCTATAGTGAAAAAACATCTCAAAAAAACCACTATTAATCAACTTGATCTAATTGACATGTATGACTAGTCAACAAGATAAAAAAATGGAATACTAAAAATATGTAGTTCAGTACACGTCATTTGGTTTGAGAGTTTGTGCCAATAAGAAGTGGTATCTTAAGAGTTCTTTGGGGAGGGAAGGAAGAAATACATGATAACTTTGAAGAATAAGAGATCTGTGGTGCATCTGAGAAAATGCCAAGAGGAAAGGGAATTTTAAAGATGTTACACAAGTTTTATTCATAATTGTCAAAACTTGGAAGCAACCATGTGCTCCTTAAAGGTTTATTAAAACATGAAAGGAAAATAAAAATTTCTGAAAATTGTTCCTGGTTGGTGGACTGTGGTTCATTGAATGAATACCAAGTAGAGCCACACAAAGCTCTGTATTTTAGTCAAGCTTTAACTCCTTAGTTAAGATGAACTAAAAAGAATAACACGATTCTAGACCAAGTTCTGATGCTTATTCTGACTTGAGCAAGTCATCACCACTTTAAGCCTCAGTTTCCCTATCTGTAAATGGGGATTTATGCATTCATTTATACAACAAGTAATTTACTGGACTTTGCTACCTGTCAGTCCCCATACTAGGTACTATGAACAACAGAGACAAATGTCCCTTCAGAAGAGAAACTGAGGGGGACCAGCAGTTAGCATAATGGCTATGTCGCTGGACTCCCATGTAGTCGACCATGGTTCGAGTCCTGGACCTGGTGGCTTAAATTCACAACAGGCACGTGTGTGTGCATGCCCAAGATTCTGAGACGAGAATGGAGGAGAAGGGATTGCAGCGTGACCATCCCCCCAGGGGGTGATTTCTCGCTTTCTGTCTTTCTGTCTCTCTCTGTCCTTCTGGCGAGCGCACGCACCCTATAGCAAAAACCTCTCCAAAAAAAAGAAAAGAAAAAAAAAAAAAGAAGAGAAACTGATAGTCCAGTAGGGAAGACAGACAACAAATGGATAGAGAAATACATGTGATATGGTAAGAGAGAAGAGAGAAAAGGGACCCAAGTGGGCCAGCTAAAGCTTTATGATAGGCACAAAGACATGCAGAGATCAAAGTGCAGTATATGGACATCAGGGTGGAGGGAGGGGACACTCAAGGCAGAGGAAGTAGCAGAGACAAAGGCCTCAAGGTGGGGGTATATTTGAAATCTTTGAGAAAGAGCAAAGAAGCCAATGTGGCAGGAGCAGTGATCAAGGTCAGACAAGTAGGGCCTTGGTAACAATACTGGCTCTTACTCTGAATGAGATGGGTAATCACTGGAGATTTTCCAGCATATGAGTGGCAAGATGTGACTCATGTTTTTAAAAAAACCACCCTTGTTCTTCAGAGTAGGAAACAGACTACAAAGAAACAAGGATAGAAGCAGGAGGACTGTTTACAAGGCAAGAGCGACAATGAAGGGGCATAGTGATGGTGGCTTGGAGTCCAGTAGTAAAATAGAGTGGGGATGGAGGTGGAATTCTAGATTTACTTTGAAGGTGGAGTGAAAAGAACACGATGATGGATGAGATGAGGGGTGAGAAAGAAAGAGAAATGTCAGAGAGGACTCCAATGTTCTTGGTCTGAGCATCTGGGTGAAGAGAGGGGTCATTTATTAAGATAGAAGGATGATAAGATCCAATCCCTGTGAGGCTGTGTCAGTGATGAAGTGAAATAATAGATGCAAATGCACTTGCTGAACTTGCAAACACCATACGGATGCAAAAGATGAAAGATTACAAAGTCACCCGGAAGTGACTAATTCTCAAATATATCCAGATACTAATGTTTTTAAAAAGAAGCAAGAAGGGGACCAGCAGTTAGTGTAATGGCTATGTCGCTGGACTCCCACGTAGTCGACCGCGGTTTGAGTCCTGGACCTGGTGGCTTAAACTCACGCCGGGCGCGTGTGCGTGCGTGCGTGCGTGCCCAAGATCCAATGGAGGAGAATGGAGGAGAAGGGATTGCGGCATGGCCATCCCCCCTGGGGGGTGATTTCCTGCTTTCTATCTCTCTGTCTCTCTCTGTCTGGCGAGCGCACGCGCCCTATAGCAAAAACCTCTCAAAAAAAAAAAAAAAAAAAGAAGCAAGAAGCAGTGTTGGTTTTTCTCATTGACATCCACTGACACATTTTTATTCAATAAAGAGTTATTCTGGATGACCCAGGAGCTCATTCAAGGAACCACAGTATATATTATCAAGGAGTAATCCACAGTAATTCTGATTTTTATCTTACGTTTTAAAAAACATTAGTGTAGATACAATTATAATCGCAGGCATGATTCTTTTGAAATTGTATTTTATAATTTACATATCATAGCTGTACATATCTGTGGGGTACAGTGCAGTTCTGGGGTCCAGTGCAGTTCTTCAAATCATGTGTACAATGTGGCCATGCTTAAAACTTCTTTCTCTCATTCTTTAAGCTATTTCACTATTCTGCTATTTTTAGTCCCCTTCCAGGACTAGAAATGGGGCTCAATAAAGTTATTTTAAGCTTAAATAGAGGAAAAATATAGCCTTATTTTCCCTGAATCATCCCTTATGTAACTCAGGTTGTTTACCTCTCATTTAGGTCACACTGGGCCTAATGGTGTTATTAAGGCATTCATTGTGTACTTTCCAGAGCTATTTTGGGGCTCTTCTGTTATATTTCCTAGCACGGATAGTTTTTAAATGCCAGCCCAGTGATATGAAATAGCTATGAAACCTGTCAGAAGTGAGTTACATATTTCTTCTGTCATCTGTAAGGTCAAGGTAGCAAGAAATATGTGAGTAATTACAAATCAATCAACAGAAAAATTCCCGAATCCAAATCAGTTAGCTCAATTTCTGACGGAGCAAATGGAAGAGAATGTGGGAAGTGGGAATTTGTCCAATGGGGAAAATAATCCTCGTGTCAAGTGGTTACTATGGGGAATAAATGAGCATTGTGAGACTGCTAGTCTAATACCTCAAAGGGCCTAGAATGTGGGCTGAGGAATTGATCTTTTCAAAGAAGTTAAAAAAAAAAAAGCTATCTAGGAGGAAAGAGACATTCATTCATATTCTTTTTCACTTACTTTTCTCTCATTTCTTGGACCTATGCTCTTTTCACTCTCTCTCTCCTTCTGTCCTGCACACTCATGCACTGATTTCCTTAGCAAATATTTACTGTACTGGAGTCAGCAGGTGGTGTGGTAATTAAGGCACTGGACTTCCACATAGCTGACGGTGGTTTGAATCTTGGATTTGGAGGTTTGCTTTCTCACCCCCCACTCCCATCTCTGTCTCTGTTGGTCACATTGAAAAAAATAATAATAGGGACCAGCAGATGGCATAATGGTTACGTCGCTTGATTCCCACATAGTTGATTCCAGTTCAAGTCCCAAAAGTCATATGTGCATTTGTGCCCAAAATCTTGAGAGGAGAATGGAGAGGAAGTGCTAGCAGCATAGCCATTCCCCCAGGGGATGGGTTCTCACTGTCTGTCTCTCTGTCTCTCTGAGGAGCACACATGCCCTATATAAAATCTCCCTCAAAATAATAATGAAAAATACAATTAAACAATTCTTTAAGAAATATGTGTTGTACTTACAAGGCTGTATTTTGCTAAAGAGGCAGGATCTTTTCTGTATGTTGTAAGACCTTAATAAAAATTTCAACCTCTTCTCTTGAAAGTAGGATGTTTATTAGTGAAGGAGAAGAGATACTAGGAGAAAATTTCATTTAAGATCTTTTGAATAAATGCCAAGAGTATAATGAAAGAGAAAATACTGACAGTAGAAACATTTTAAACATATATCATCACAAGATAATTTCTTTTTTAAAGTATTTGAGATAGGGCACATGCTCTTGCCAGAGAGAAGAAGAAAGAGAGAGAGAGAGAGATGGAAAGTCTGCCCCCATGGGGGAATGGCCACACCACAATTCCTTCTACTCCACTAATTTCCACATACACCCGGCATGTTCAAGCTGTCAGATCTGGGATTCAAACTCCACAGTTGATCACATGTAATCCAGCCACCTTAACCACTACATCACCAGCTGGTCTAATAATATATTTTGTTAACGTTTATTCATATACATGTGAGAGAAAGAGATAAACCATTAGCAAGGTCTCCACATGTTGTAATCTCTCTTCCCAGTTATCCAGCTTGTAAGAAACTTGGGCACGCACACACACACACCTGGCATGTTTTCAAACCAATCTCAGGATCTGAATCAGTGATTGGCCCCATGGCTTCCAGCACTACAGTTTAATTTGCTACTGACTGTGCCACCAAGCTGGGCCATGAGATTTTTTTTTTTTAAGAGATATTTTTGCTATAGGGTACATGTGCTCACCAGAGAGACTGAAAGTGAGAAATCACCACCCGCCCCCCCTCCGGGGGGGGTGTGTGGATGGCCATATCACAATTTCTTCTTCTCTATTCTTCTCCTGGAATCTTGAGTATGCATGTACATGCACCTAGCATGAAGTTTTAAAACCCCAGGCCGCCCTGCTCCCAGATCTTGCCTTTGGTACTGCACGGTCTCTCAGAGCCACAAGGTTCTGACGCGAGGGCTAACACCTGCCACGTCCGGGTATCAGCCACGGTCTGGGAGAGCTGGTGTGGGTGCCAACGTACCGGAATTTCTGGCTCTTCCATGGTTAGTGGTGGCGTGTTTGTGGTTTGTGACACGTGTGTGACATGCAGACCAGCCCTTGCTATGTCACCTGGTGTGCCTGGGCCTCACCTAATCCTCATGAACAGGCAGCACCTGGCAGCCCGCATTTCTAACATGTCTTGGGGGATTCTGATGCACACTGAAGCGGGAAACTTGATTGCAGGGGAGTTGGAAATATCCAGGAAATTCAGAACGCTGGGTCCCAGCCTCATGTTACCACAGCCAGTGAGGCAGCATGGGAAGAGAAGGGAGCCAGCCTCTCCCTACCCAGGCACTCTGTCACCATCAGCATGATGGTGGGGGCTGTTCCTGCCCTCTTCCCTCTGCCTGGAGCCAGGCCAGGGTAAGGCACCAATGAGAGGGAGGAATAGGGGTGCTTACTTCTGGAAAAGCCAGAGAAGACCTGAGCAGTGTGTTGGGGAGAAGACAGATGTGCCTCAGTGGGGGTGGGGGGAGTGTGCCCCAGCACATCTGTCCAGGTGGCATCAGGTTAAAAGCGACAGGTGCACAGGCAGACGGGGAATACAGACACGTGCGGCAGAAAGGGTGGAAGGTAGAGACAGCCCCTTTGCCCTGCCTCAGTAATCTCATTCGTTCTCTCTCTTTTTAAAATGCCTCCTCATTGCAGAAGGGATTCGAAGCAGTGTATAAGCTTATGTACGTCATAGTCAACAGTGACATTGTACACACAACAGCTCCTTAAGGGAGGCTCTGCCCCTTTGGCACATTGGTAACACAAGTGCCCTGCAAGGCTGGAAGCCACATGGCGACCTCAGGTTTGGATCCCCAGGTCGGTCTGAAAACACGCTGGGCATACTTGGGAGTATCCAGAACCTCAAGAAGCTGGGAAAAGGGGGTCATGATGCAATAGGACCCTGTTGAGGGCCCCCCATACAAATACTCTTATTATTTTTTAAAAATGTTGTTAAATGGGTAGGTCTCAGGACCAGCAAATGGGGTAATGGTTATGTCGCTGGACTCCTAGTTGATTGTTGTTCGAGTTCCAGACCCAGTGACTTAAAACTCACACTAGACGTGTGTACATGTGTGCCCAAAATCCTGAGAGAAGAATGGAGGAAGTGCTAGCAGCATAGCCATTCCCCCAGGGGATGGGTTCTCACTGTCTGTCTCTCTGTCTCTCTGAGGAGCACACATGCCCTATATAAAATCTCCCTCAAAATAATAATGAAAAATACAATTAAACAATTCTTTAAGAAATATGTGTTGTACTTACAAGGCTGTATTTTGCTAAAGAGGCAGGATCTTTTCTGTATGTTGTAAGACCTTAATAAAAATTTCAACCTCTTCTCTTGAAAGTAGGATGTTTATTAGTGAAGGAGAAGAGATACTAGGAGAAAATTTCATTTAAGATCTTTTGAATAAATGCCAAGAGTATAATGAAAGAGAAAATACTGACAGTAGAAACATTTTAAACATATATCATCACAAGATAATTTCTTTTTTAAAGTATTTGAGATAGGGCACATGCTCTTGCCAGAGAGAAGAAGAAAGAGAGAGAGAGAGAGATGGAAAGTCTGCCCCCATGGGGGAATGGCCACACCACAATTCCTTCTACTCCACTAATTTCCACATACACCCGGCATGTTCAAGCTGTCAGATCTGGGATTCAAACTCCACAGTTGATCACATGTAATCCAGCCACCTTAACCACTACATCACCAGCTGGTCTAATAATATATTTTGTTAACGTTTATTCATATACATGTGAGAGAAAGAGATAAACCATTAGCAAGGTCTCCACATGTTGTAATCTCTCTTCCCAGTTATCCAGCTTGTAAGAAACTTGGGCACGCACACACACACACCTGGCATGTTTTCAAACCAATCTCAGGATCTGAATCAGTGATTGGCCCCATGGCTTCCAGCACTACAGTTTAATTTGCTACTGACTGTGCCACCAAGCTGGGCCATGAGATTTTTTTTTTTTAAGAGATATTTTTGCTATAGGGTACATGTGCTCACCAGAGAGACTGAAAGTGAGAAATCACCACCCGCCCCCCCTCCGGGGGGGGTGTGTGGATGGCCATATCACAATTTCTTCTTCTCTATTCTTCTCCTGGAATCTTGAGTATGCATGTACATGCACCTAGCATGAAGTTTTAAACTACTGGGTCTCGGACTTGAACCACGGTTGATTATGTGGGAGTCCAGTGACATAGCCATTATGCTATCTGCAAGTCCCAAGGTACTAATTTAATTGGGAAAAAGGTGGCTGAACCTCATCACAGAGGATTGAAAAATGAGTAGTGTACCTATGCTGGGTTCAGTTCCCCACATCCTTCTTATGCTCTAACCTCATCTCAGGCTTTGAGAATAATTTGGCCTCAAGCCAACGTAATGTAAACTCTCCAAATTCAAACCAGAATTTGGATTCAGTATGTGGCCTTTTTTTTGTCTGTATCCCAACATACCTGAACTGCTCTGGTGTCCTGACTGGTAATAATGTATCCTTGGGCCTTGGGGCTTTTCTTCCTAGGACTCCAAGGCACCACACCTGGAGCCATGGTCTTTACACTTTGATCCAGGTCGCTATGGTCTGCTCATCCACTGGGATGTCCACTTCCTATCCTGGCCACACCCTTCTGGTCTTTGCCTTGTGGTCTTCTGCTTAAATCTGCCTTGATTAGCAACTAGGCCCTGATACCAGGTTTCTGAATTTCCCAAATCTCTGTAACATATGACCAATCCTTATTTCAAATGGCAGCTTTATACTTAAACCCTATCACAAACACATACACCACAATATTGGGTCATTGGGAAAGCCGTGGTGTATTTTTGCGTAGAAAAACACAGAAAAATATGTCACAAATTTCCTGACAACCCAATACAATTAGTGAGACTTTTTTTTTTTTTTTTTTAAGAGAGAGATTTTTTTGCTCTCGGGCGTATGTGCTCACCAGAGAGACAGAAAGTAAGAAATCACCCCCCAGGCGAGATGGCCATGCTACAATCTCTTCTCCTCCGTTCTCCTCTTGGAATTTTGGGCATGTAGGCAAATATACCCAGGATGAGTTTTAAACCACAGGGTCCAGTAATCGAAATGTGGTAGACTATGTGGGAGTCCAGTGACGTAACTATTATACCAACTGCTGATCCCCAATTATTGAGACCTTTCTAAGTGACCAGAGACAGAATTTACCAGTTGAGAAATGGTAATTCCTCCAGCTTGTTAAACATTCATCTATTCAAAGTTGCAGGGTCCAATTCATTTCTAACTTATTACATGTTCTGAGATAACAGGGTCCAAGTGAATTAGTTTAATAAACCAAGGCTTACCATAGTCATCAATAAACTTTTTTTTTTTTTAAGTTTTTGCCATGGGGTACATACACTTGCCAAAGAAAGAGAGACACAGAGAAGGAAAATAAGAAATTGTCCCACGGGAGGATGGTTACATCACAATCCCTTCTCCTCCATTCTTTCCTCAGGATTCGGCACACATGCACATGCACCTGGCATGATTTTTAAGCCACTATGTCTGAGATTCAAACCATGGTTCAGTCCACCATGGACTTAACCACCATGCCACCTGCTGGCCTCAATCAATAAACATTTTCTCATATTAATGATCTGTAAGAGAAACTGTACTTTATTCTTTTTGCCCTAATTGAAATTACTTAATTAGGTATTCCTTTCAAACCTTAAGAAAAGAAAATGATTATAAATTTTCACTTTTTGGTCACTCATTTAAAGGCTAAACTAAATGCTAAAATTGATTTAATGTGAATCAATTATTTGAAGGTGGCCTACAGCAACTGCTCATATCTCCTACATGTGGTGACTGATTAGGGTACAACTGGGTGACTAATAAGTCCAAATTGACTGGTTGTCTCTGACAAGGTACACGGAGCCTAAAGAACATCCCTAAGCCAGAACCACCTAGCATGCTTCTAGGAAGGTTTTGAACTGTACTAAAAATCCTATGAGAGAGAGAAAAAGAGATGACTCTATGTTGACAGCGAAAATGCAAATATACTAAGTATAAGAACCAAGGAAGCTGATGGTAACGATCAATGTCGAAAAGTTTCATAACCTCTAATGAATTCTATTCCTCTTACGGAGTTCTCAGATCAGTTTGCTTTTCTTCTAAGAAACAAATGGGAATGTGTCCAAAATTGCCACTTGGAGAAGAAACGCTTACCCAGAATGCTTCATGTTTTGAGGTTTATCCATTCGAACAGCAAGTTTGATTTTGAGATCTTGATCAGGGCAGTTTTTGGAGACTGTCATTTTGTGCCACTCTGATTGTTTGGGACTGTTCGGGGTAGGATGGAGAATAACCTGTAAGGAAGAAGGGTAACCATTTTAGCCAAGAATAGAACCATCATTATGAGATTTCTTTTTTTAATTGCTAGAGGGTATGTGCAGTCACCTGAGAGAGGCTGAAAGAGAGGGAGGAGGAGGAGAGAGAAAGCGCCCCCAATGGGGCATGGTCATACCACCATCCTTTCTCCTTTATTTCTTCATCTTTTCTGGGTTTTGGGTGCACATACACATGCCCGGTATGTTTTTCAAGCACCAGGGCGAGGATTTGAACCACAGTCAGTCATATGGGATCTATTGTAGCTCTTTTACTCACTAGGGCACAGTCCCAGCCTTCTTTCACAATTAATTGTAAGGGGAAAAATTCCTCAAATGTTGCAGGGGAAAATGGAAAGAATGATATTAGATGAATGAAAAATGTAATTCTTAGAGAAGGGAAGGGACTTGCCTAGAGTCACACATTTCAGCCCCATCCTACTTGAACTGGACATCTTATCACACAAGACCCAATACTGCCCTGCACAACAGGAGGCACACCTAACTGGAAGAAGGATGAGCTCTTAGAAAATGCCTCTCACAGAGTGTTTCTGAGCTGGCGCTTTGATCTGGCTCTTCTGCCTCAGTCGTCAAAGTCTCAGATGCTGGGAGTGAAGCATGAAGCAGATAGCATGGCCAATCCACCTTTTCACTGCATGCTGAAAGAGTTCTCAGGGGCCACAGGGGATCTGAAGAACGTGCACTCAAGGAGGAGGGAAATATTTGGAAAATCCCCTAAACTAAAAGAACGTGAACTAAATATAGGCATGACAAAAGCTGGGCTTCCTAAGATTTGCTTCTGCGATGGCAGCATGCCCTGGTTTGTTGCATGTTGCTTTGGGTGTTTCAAAGCATCTATTTTCTCCAGGTGTAGAGAAGGGGGACTCCTTTCCTGGGATTCTTTCTCTTCTGCTAGAGGCATGGAGGGGCTCAGGGATGACGAGTTCGACCTTCTAGATACTGTGTCAGCTTTACCACAGTTCTGCAAGCTTAGTCTTGGGGCTTTCTGTGTGGCAGTAGAACAAGAGGTCTGAGAAGAGTAGATCATTGCAGATGAAAAAAAATTACCCACTTTGACATGTCTCATTTATGCTGATTTTTTAATTCTTTCTCATTCTGACCTGACCTTTTTTCCCCATTAACTTCTTTCCATTGAAAGAAAATTTATATTGCCTTTTTTTCCCCGTAAGTCATGTGCGGTCACCAGAGAGAGACAGACACAGAGACACTGAGAGGAAAAGTGAGAAATCACTCCCAGAGTGGACGATCATGGTGCAATCCCTTCTCTTCCATTCTCCTCTTGGGATTTTGAGCATGGACATTCACCCAGGGTGATTTTCAAGCTGCAAGGTTCGGGACTTGGAAAATCGAGTCAGCCATGTGGGTTCCAGTACCTTAACCTCCTTGCCACCTGCTGGGCCTATATGATATATTCTTGCAAAACATGAAATTCGAGTCTTCCTAATGCCTTATGGCAAGACTAAGAAGGCCTGATTTCTCAGATGAGTGGCTGCCAAAACATACTTTTTTTCTTAACATACAGGTTCTTCCTGTGTTGTGACCTTCCTTGCCTTGGCCTCTGAATCACAGGATTGCCACAGGTACAAAGCACAACACGTTGTCTTTAGATTTGACTAGGAATTGGACATGGCCTCTCATGTGACCCCAGACTGCAGAGCACTGTGTGCTAGCAGTTTGTGCTACTGTGGCTGGGCACCGAGATTTCTGATCATGCTCTATTTCAGTAAAATATATTTGAGCAACTGGCCCAATAGATGTATGCTAACATTTTACATTGCACGTGTTTACTTTGAATTAACATAATTACCTTCTCGTATGATCATAAAATATACCCAGATATAGAAGCTTTTAAAAGACAGGTTAAATATTTTTTTAAAACTACATTTTCAAAGTGGTAGAGATATAATTTTGTTTTTTAAGGTTTTTGCCACAGAGTGCGTATGCTGGCTGGAGACAGACAGAGAGATGGTGAGAGGGAGAGTGAGAAGTCAACCCCCAGGGAAGATGGCCATGCTGCGTTCCCTTCTCCTCCATTCTCCTCCTGGAATTTGGGGCACATGTGCACATGTGCCTGGCATGATTTTCGAGTTGGTGGGTCTGGGACTTGAACCATGGTTAGCCATGTGGGAATCAGGTGCCCTACCCACAATGCCACCTGTTGGTGCCAATATTTATTATAATTTAAGGTACCATATATATGTAAGGAAAGGTGCATTGCTAATGATATTGGACATAACCCTTTAGCTCACGTAGTCTTTTAAATAATTTCATAATATCTTTTCCTATCTGACTACGATGGCGTTGTTTTCATTTCTCGATGCAGGCTAGGCATCGCTCAGCACCAGTACTGCCTTGTTTGCAGGCGTGCACTGCTAGTGTTATCTTCAAATCAGGGCTCTCCGGCAGTCTTCCTCTTAGGCTATTTTAAGTTTGTTTTATGAGAGTCAATATCGTTACAAACTATGTCATCAAATGCACACATTCCCTTCACTGGCACCAGGACTGAGGCATGTAGTGGGATGGTGGCTGCAGTAACTGAGCAACTAGGGTGTGGCAGGTTGTAGAGACCTCTCCCTTCACTTCTGTTCTTATGTGTTGTCCCATGTCATGGGCCATGTCCTGAGACCGAACCCTTTAGGAGACCAGGCAGAAGGAGTTGCTGATCCTAGTGAAACTGACCCTCGTCCTCAACTAGTATGGCCTGTGAGAGGAAAAGTGGTGATGGGAAGAAGAAAGAGAGCCCTGGTAAGAGAAACTTAGTGAAAAGTCACACATGCTGGCCTGATTTCACTGGACCTGGACTTCTTATCACAGAACACCCAATGTCGCCCTGGATGACAGGAGGCACATGTAGCTGGAAGGCCAGCTCAGCAGCAGAAAAGGCCTGTGGCTTCCTGCTGTTCCTGCCTGCTTGGCAAAATCAAAGCAGGAGCAGTACTCTGGGCACCCGGAGCTTGTTAAAAGGCCCCCCACCACATGGATTCTGGGCACGTTTCCCACCAGCAATATGGTGTCCATTCACAATGCAAATGCCGCAGCTCATTACTGGCGACTCCACAAAGACTTCTTCCCCCACTTGGTCACTGACTTGAAAACCCTCCTCTCAAGAGTGGGGAGCGAGATGAGGTCTCTTCCTTTGTAGTTCTCCATCTTTGTCCCCAGCCTGCCATCTCTGATGAGTCCTTTGGACATATCAGCTCTGCTGAGTTATGAGGGTCCCACCGGTGCACATGAGCCCTGAGCAGACCAGACGCCTCATCTGAACATTCCAGGCTGCTGTTCAAGCGCTGCGTCATCTCAGCTGAGGCCCATGTGTGCTGCACTTTGATATGGAAACCACAACCCATTCCCTGCAAGGGATGCACTCAGCCAGCCACAGCCTCTTCTGGACATGCATGCTTCACCCTGGGCCTTTCCTCAGCTGGCCCTCTCCAATAATTTGCCTATACATCTTTCTCTGCTTTCTAAAAATTTTCTACAAGGCACGTGTGCTCACCGAGAGAGATGGACAGACAAACAAAGGGAAAGTGAGAAAGCACCTCCTACCCCCCAATAGAAGGCCACGACACAATCTCTTCTCTGTTCTCCTTTTGGGTTTGGGGGCATGAATCTCCACGCACCTAGTGTATTTTTCAAGCTGCCAGGTCCAGGGCATGAACTGCCCAGTCAGTCATGTGGGATCTAGCTGCCTTAATACTGCCAATGTCAGGTCCCCCTTCTCTACCCTTTTGGGTCTTCTAGGAAAGCATTCCTACCCCTCAGACTGGGTTCTGCCTCCTTGCTGGGTTTCTTTTTCTCTAGCAGAACACTTACCACACTGTGTTGTAATTTCTGGTTTTATGTGTGCACTTCTTAAGCTCTGAGGAGATTTTTAAGAATTATTCCTGTTTGCTGTGTGCATAGCAAAACTGGACTGGACACAGAGTACCCACCATCATATTTGTTGGCTGAAAGTTTGATAATATTGCAGTATTGGCAAGGGTGTGGGGAAGCAGTCACTATCTTATGACTTTTGTTGAAGTCTAAATTGGCAGATGCTCTTTAGGGGACAATTTGGCAATGTTTGTCAAAATCCAAATTTCAGTTTACAAAATCGTTTTGCAAGATATTTGTTTTTGCAAGATATTTTATGCGAAAAAACCCCAAGGCTATTCACTGAGGTATCGTTTATAGAATCAAAGATGAGACAATCTAAAAACTCATCAACAGAGGGCCTATTAAAATAACTGTGACACAATGGAATGCTATGTAGCTATGTAAAAAGAAAACAGGTCAGGGTAAGCTGACATGAATTAATCACCAAATATATACGATATTTCAAGTAATGTGTAAAGCAGTGTGTGTCCAGTAACTTCCAGGTGTGTCTCTTTTCCCTCAGTGTGTACGCACACACTCATGTGCAAGTGTGGTGTTTTACTTAGGGTCCTGCTCTATTGCGTTCTTTCTGCCTAAGCCGCCCAAGTGGCTGGGACTACAGGCCCATGCTACCATGCTACCATCCCTGGATTTTAATTTTTATTGTTTTGCCAGAGGGCACATGTGGTCCCCAGAGAGAGAGACAGACAGACAGAAAGCACCCCGCCGCCCCCCTCCCCCATGGGATAGGGACATGCTGTGATACTTTCTCCCCCATGTCTCCATTCTGTCAGGATTTTGGGCATGCACACACATGTGCCTGGCATGTTTTACAAACTATCAGGGCTGGGATTCTAATCATGGCTGGCCATGTGGGATCTGACTCCCTATGAATAGGGTTTACCTGCTGCACTATGGGGCTGGCCCACCACTGACTTTTTAGGGTAGTCCAGGAATGAAACCTGGGCCTTCTATATGGCCTTATCCACCAAACCATCCACCATGTGCTAAAACAGCTGAGCCTGTGCTTATTTTTAAAAGAGGGACATATACATAGGTGCTTATACATGGCATGCTTGTATGTACATAAAATATTTGGGGAAAGGAAACACCATTGATTAAAAACACGGGAAAGAATATGAGAGCAAGGTGGACGGGATCATAAGTTCTCTCTGTATATCCATTAATTCTTTTTTTTCCCACAATGTACATGAAATTACTTTTTTCAATGAAAAAGATTAATAAAAATAAAATTACAAATAGAACCAACTAAAAATGGTTGAACAGATGAAAATAACACTAGGATTCTGAATGTGGCTCTGCCAAGCTGGGAAACAATCAGAGCATAGAAATCCTCCTGTGAGGTCCAAAGAGTGGCCTCACTGTAGAAATGACCGCACTGTTGGGTCACCGAGCTGCTGCCAGCAGAGGGTACCCAGCCAGCGCAAGAACCAGGTGCGCCAGCTTCAGTGAAACTAGTGGCAAGTGTCTTTGGCACACACTGGTATGGAACCATTCAGAACTGGGCGGCTGTGTCAGTGTGTGGCAAGCCTGCGGCATTACCACCACAGCAGAGCCTAGGGTTTTGTTTTTACACAGGGACAATGGGATGTTGTGAAGACAGCCATGGAGATGAGTTGACATCATTTCTGGCAGGTTACTCAACCCCTCCAGGCCTCAGCGTGGTCATCTATACGAGGGTGGCGACAACTGTGCCTGCTCAGTAGGTTGCTGTAAAGCATCAGTGCAGGGCAGCACAAGGAGTCCTAGGATAGCGGCCTGGCTGACGGTAAGAAGATGGTGCCTGGCCTCTAACTATCTGGGTGGCTCTGGGGAAGCTTCCTGCCCTCCATGGGAATCTCTTGTTTCATCTATAAAGCAAAGGGTGTGAATAGCTCAGTGATTTTAACATTTCGGAGTAGAAACAGCTTTGAGAAGCTGGTGAGTTCTTTGGGCTAGCCAGTCCAGAAAAGTGCACATATGCCTGTACTCATCTCTACAAATGATTGCCAGGGCCTCCTGGGTCCTCTGAAGCCCATCCACAGTCCCTACTGACGCTAACAGGCTGTCTCTGAGATTTTCTCTTTTTTTTTTTAAATTTTTTTAATTGCTAGAGGGTACATGTACTTGTGTGTGAGAGAGAGAGCGAGAGAGTGAGAGAGCGCGAGAGAGTGAGCAAGAAAGCACCCATTTCCTCGCAGTGGGACATGGTTATGCCATTATCCTTTTGTTCTCCATTCCTTCATCTCATCAAGATTTTTAAGTACAAATGAACATGTGTTTGGTGTCCGGTGTGTTTTTCAAGTTCCTGGGGCTGGAATTTGAACCATGGTTGACCACATGGGTTCTGACTCGTTATGCACAGTGCTTAACCACTGTACGATGGAGCTGGCCCACCCATGAGTCTTGGAAAAAGGAAAGTCTGAAGGAAAATGAAAGGCAGTCTGCTTCCCCCACTCTACGTGCGTCTCTCTAAGTGAGACTCTGCAAGTACTCCTGACTGCTGGGTGAGATGCACAAATGCCTCTAGAAGCTCAGTGGTTCTCAAACGGGGTTGGTATCGGGGTGTTTCAGAAAATGTCAGAGCATTTTGAGGGTCAGCAGGTGGTGTGGTGGTTAAGGTGGCTGGATCATACTTGGCTAACACTGCGGTTGGAGTTCTGGACCCAGTAGCTGGAAAAACATGCAAGGTGCATGAGGATGTGTGCCCAAAATCCTGAAGGGAGGAAGAGACACAGGAAAAGGAATTGCTGCATGGCCATTCCCCATGGTGGTGGGGATCCTCACTTTCTCTCTCTCTCCCCTCTCTTTCTTTCTGTCTCTCCAGTGAGTGCAAATGCCCTCTAGCAAACAGGGGGAGGAGGGAGAACATTTTGATTAACAAGGTGCTGATCCCTGTTGGCATTAAGTGAGTGCCAGGGGTGCAGCTAAGAGGGATAATTCTCCCTAGTGAGGAATCCTGCATCCCACCTGACTTTTGCTTTGTTTATTTATTTACTATGAAAGAGAGAAGGAGGGAAGGAGGCACGCCTACCAGGGTCTTCACACTGCAATCTAGCTTCTGCCTCAGCCAGCCTGAATCACAGGCACATGTCCACAGGCCTAGAGTGTACAGGGTGACCCCAGGATGAGAACTTGGGACTTTGCCACATACGTCCAGCATTGCACACGTGACATACTGCTGCCCGCTGCAGCCAGCCCTGGGGACTGGCCTTCTAATTATTCCCACTGGATATTAATGGAGGCAGACAAACCTGTCTACAACAAATTGCGCCTAGATCTAATTCTGCCTTACATTTAAAAGCAAAGAATTTTTGGCATAATTCTAGGGAAATCAAGAAATTTCTTTTTCTTTTTTTTTTTTTTTTTTTTTACAAGAGTTGTTTACCATTTCAGTATATCTGTTAACAGATACCTCGGGCTTTTGGGTCCCCAGCACAGTGTATTCTCACAGTGGATTTTATAGATGTCACTTCTGTGATGACCCTCCATATGGGAGCAAGAGAGGTACTACTTTAGGTCCTTGAGTATATACATTTTTAATTTTATTGCATTAATTTCCTTTTGTCTCCTTTTTTATGCCATTGTTTTTACTTTAACATTGGATAGATAATTGACTTATTAAAGATTTCATTTCAAGATGTAAGGAGTATTACAGATCCTTGTTAGAAAGGGTATTTGGATCTGAAGGTACTGAGAAACTCTGCTCTACCTTCTGCAGTGCATACTCTCATTAGCCCAGGTTTACAGAGGAGAACCTGAGGCTCAGAGAGGTTGAACAACTTATCCATGGTGGCATAGCTAATGTAGAATGGAGGCTGGAATTTAAATTCCCGCAGGGCCTCTTACCACTTGTCAATGCTGCTGCTTGGTGACCCATGCCATGGGAGCCAGTCATGGACACCCACCCTCTGGAGAGTTGTCAGATATCCCTTGGGATGGGGAGTACTTACCCGTCCAAGCTCCTTGTCCTCCAGGGCCAGGACACCTGTGCTCTCTGTGAACAATTTCACCTTCACAGCGGGGAGCGCATGGGTTGTGGAGAAGTCACCCTGGGTGCCCCAGCTGTGGACAGAATCAGAGAGTTAAGTATGGACTTTGTCCTCCATGACAGTGTTAAATTCGTCCCTTCTTCTCAGGTCAGGTGAACGCAGGGTTAACCCAGCTTTGGCTGTCACATTCCCCTCCTTTCCCCTCCAAAGCTGTCAGAGTGACAAAAAGTGTTAATTAACTTGTTAGACAAATGCAAGACAGATGCTCAGAAAGTTGCCACAGGTCTTCACAGAGCGCCATAAGAAATCATGTGGAATTAGCATGACATCAAATTGGTGAGTACTTTCCCCATGTATTGACAAAGGATTTGAGGGTAATCACTGATAGTTTCCTGTGTCCTTTTATTTATTTATTTTAACTTGTCAGAGGGAGCCTGCATTTGCGAGAGAGAGAGAGAGAAAGAGAGAGAGAGAGAGAGAAACAAGCAAGCACCCTTCATGGGAAATGGCACAATCTCTTCTCCTTTACTTTTGCTTCATTTTGAGATTTTTGGACACACATGCACACACATGTGCCTGGCATGTTTCTTAAGCCACTGGGTCACACTCATACATATGGGATTCAGCCACCTTAACCACCACACCACTGACTGGCCTGTCTCTGCATCCTTTGAATCGCTAATTCCTGGAAACTGAAGCTCTACATTTTGAGATGGGGCTTCACTTGGTTCAAGCCACCACCTGTGTTTAAATTGAGACTTTACAATGGTGGTCAGGATGTGGGAGCCCAGTTTCCCCTAGTATTAAAGAATGAGCTGATGGGGCCAGCAAGTGGCAAGGTGCTAGTTAAGGCGCTGGACTCCCACAGCAACAACCATGGTTTGAGTCACAGACCTGGTGGCTTGCTTTCTCACCCCCTCACCCCCCTGTCTCTCCCTGTGAGCACATGTGCCTCACAGCAAACTAAAATAATAATAATTAATGAAATAAATATAGTAATTCTTTAAAAAAAAGAAGTAATAGAGGAGTAAGTGGAGCTCTGTTCTGCCATAGTCAAGAGAAAGATTTGAAGCAGAAGGATAAACATGTGGGAAATACCATTCCCTGCTCATAATCAGTGGGTATCTGGGTCTTAAATCTCTCCCAAAGAGAATCTGGCTTCCCCAGTACCTGGGTAGAATGCTAGGCTTGGCTCACATAAGCCTCTTTGTTTACTCATTATTCTTCCATAGAATATTATCTCCATCCACTCTGTACCTGGAATCAGAGTGATTGATCTTTCAAAGTGTTAACTGAATTGCATTGAGCTCGTGCGCTAAGCCCTTCCACAGCACCTGTTCCACTGCATGCAGGGTGCAATTGGCCCCATCGTGATGCTCTTACACTCATCTGTTCCAGTCTCCAGGGCCTCCTGAGTCTTGCCACCTCAGACCTGTTGCATGCATGGTTCTTTCTACTGGCACTTTCTCCCCACCTCACCTTCACTTGGCCACTTCTTCAGAGCTCTGCTTAAATGTCACTTTCTTTTTTCTTTCTTTCTTTTATTTATTTTTACATTTTTCCACGAACATTTACTTTACATATCAAAAAAGTTTTGCTTGGGGCTGGTAACTGGCAAGGTGGTGAAAGGTGCCGGACTCCCACATGGCCAACTGCGGTTCAAGTCTCGGACCTGGTGACTTGCTTTCTCACTTCCTCTCTCTCTCTCTCTGTCTCTGATCAAACTGGAAAATAATAATGATGATAATAATAAATAAAGTTAAATAAAATAATTCTTAAAAAAAAC
Source organism: Tupaia belangeri chinensis (assembly GCF_000334495.1). NCBI lineage: Eukaryota > Metazoa > Chordata > Mammalia > Scandentia > Tupaiidae > Tupaia > Tupaia belangeri. Next base: position 2,678,925 of record NW_006160083.1, on the reverse strand, counting down.
AGTTTTGCTCATACTCCATAGTTCTTGACAGCTAATAAACAACTTTCAAAATTTCAAAATACTGAATTTTAAAGATGTTCAAAATATTTCTTATAATTTTGTTTGTGACTCTACAACAACAAAGACATATGGTTTTAAATATATATATATATATTTTTTGAGAGGTTTTTGCTATAGGGCGCATGAGCTCGCCAGACAGAGACATAGAGACAGAAAGTGAGAAATCACCCCTCAAGGGGGATGGTCACGCCGCAATCCCTTCTCCTCCATTCTCCTCTTGGGGTCTTGGGCACGCACGCACATGCACCCGGCGTGAGTTTTAAGCCACCGGGTCCGGGATGCGAACTGCGGTCGACTACGTGGGAGTCCAGCGACATAGCCATTACGCTAACTGCTGGTTCCCAATATTTTTGAGAAAATATTTACATGTCAACAACTCAAATTGTTGAAAAGCAAATGCCCAGCACACAAGTCACACATAAACCTTCTCAATTCAGCCCTACCTACCAAGTATTCTGTGATATACCATCTGCTAACAAAGATCAGTCTCTTTTTCTTCCTTTGACATCTTTCTCAAGATAATCCTCTGGTGTGGTTGCTCTTTTGCAATCTCTGCTGATTACAATGCTGGTTATTTTATGTTATAAATTCTTTCATAGAGCTTCTCTAATCCTCTCTGCCACACAGAACTATTTATGGTAACAGGCTATATTTCTAAGAGTTTCTGTTGGCTTCAAACCTTTCTTAGTTCCATAATTTCTTGATTAATCTTCAGATATAACATTCCAATCAAAGCCCTATCCAATAATGAGTATTTCCAATTTCTGATTCAATGCAACAAGCATTATTGAACTTACACAAATAACCCTTCTGCCACAAAATAAGAATACTCCCAAACATTTTCCAATTCCAGGGGAGTCAGGGAGGAAGAAAAGTTTATGTTCCCATTTAAAGAAAGAAACAAAAATATTTTAACCAATTGCTGAACCTGTCAACCATTCAGAAGAAAGTGAAATACTTAAATTGGGAAAACAAAGCATAGTTAAATATTTTACTCAAAAGTCATAAAATTCTATTTCGCCAGTTCAGTCTTATGTTCAAACTCTCTTCTGTTGAATATGCAGTATTACTGTGGTCCAATCTTTCCATTTAAATCCTGGAAGGTAACATTCATTATTATTATTAATATTTCTTGTCCCTAGCATTAAATTGGCTGTTTTCTTGGTTGCCTTTTGTTCTCTTATTTCTTTACATGTCTTTAGTTTTCCTGGTAGGGCACTCCTTTCAGAACTTATTGAAGAGTGGGCCTGATATTGGTAAATTCTTTCAGGTCTTGTTTATCTGAGAATGTTTTTATCCTTTCTTTCCATATGAGATAATCTTGCAAGGTTTGGTAATCTTGGTTGAAACGGTTTTTCACAACACTTTGAATAGATTTTCCCATTCTTTCCTTGCTTGCATTGTTTCTGATGAGAGGTCAGAGGTTAGCCTGATGGGATAACCTTTATAAGTAATCTGACGTTTCTTTCTTGCCAATTTTAGTATCTCATCTTTGTCTGTAGATTTGGCCAGTCTTGCTATGATGTGCCTTGGGTTGATTGTATTAGGGGTCCTTTGGATTTCTTGGGTCTAGATATTTGAATGCCTCTCTAGATTTGGAAAGTTTTCTTCCAAGATTTCATGGAATAGATTATCAATGACCTTATTGGTTTCCTCACCTTCTGGGATACCAATTATCTGGATGTTTGGGCACTTAAATGCTGTCTAGTATTTCTCATATAGTATTCTCATTTTGGGGGTTATTTTCTGTTTTGGCTGTTTTTTCTAGATCAGAAGTTTTGCCTTCCACATCTGAAATTCAATTTTCTGCATAGACTAATCTGCTTTTAATATCTTTGAGGGAGGTTTTGATTTCCTGAATGGCAGGCTTCATCTCTAATAGTTCCATTTGACTCTTTTTTATGGTGTGTATTTCCTCTTTCAGATCATGGAAAAACTTCAATACCTCCTGGAAATCATTGTCTCTTTTCTCCTGCGTCTTCTAGAGTTCATTGTCTCTCAGCTCTTGCATCTCATTTAGTTTTGTCACTACAAATAATCTGAATTCTCTATCAGGCATTTCCACGAGTTCTACTGTACCGTCTGTGGATGATGAGGGATTGTTCTTTTCCCTCAGGGGAGAGATATTTTCTTAGTTTCTCATGTTTCTTGTGTCTCTGCGGTGACTTCTAGTCATTCTGTGACAAAATCTCTCCACTTGTCTGAATATTTCGGGAGTCTAGAAGATGAAGTTTAGAGCATAGCTTCCCTGAACAGGCCAGGATCCACCTCAGCTTGAAAATCTAAATGTCACTTTCTCAAAAAACATGTCCTGTATTTCTTGAGCTACTAGTGAGTTTGAGTGTTTAATCTTGTAGTTGTTACTGCTTATAGCTCTTCTTCTGTAAATTATGAAAACCTGACTTCTAGTCTCATTGTCGTACTTAATCAAATAAACCTTGTTAACTAAACACAATGAACTGAAAGAGAGTTGACAAAAGAACACTGGAATAATTGAGATTAAAGAGAACCCAGATCCATGGAGAACTAACTGCCTGAAAACCATTGAGAAAACACAAGAGTCATCATAGAGAAAAGGAGAGGACATGGAAGACGAATGATACAAAACAAGAAGCGACAGGTTTCAAACACAGAAGCAAAAGGTTGGGTGAACAGATGGAAACGCATAACCATGGTCATCAGCAACTGCAGCAAGCCTGCAAGATGGCAGAATCTTTGTCCTCACAAAGGTGACATGCCAACACATCTTTTATTCAAATCCTGGCTTAGTCACTCATGAATTGTGATATGTGAGGTAAGTTAACATCCCTGTGTCTCAATTTTCCTCAGCTGTAAAATAAGCTCATTTTATAGGGTAAAGGTAAAGAGTGAATAGTTGCAGGCTTGGAAAATGGTGAGATTCCACAATTTCAGCTACTTTCACTTCTCAAAGTAAGGAGATGTATGTTACTAACTGCAATACGAGTTAAATTTTGTGTCACCCGTCCCATACATATTTACCAAGCACAAGCTAGGTGTCTAACTCTGCATAAAGGAAGCTAATGGACACTGCCCTTCCTTTATAAAAGGTAAATAATAAAAGTTATTATGATGGCCATTTCGCAGGTGAGAAAACTGAGGAGAAACTCAAGATTTGGACTGTTTTGTTCCAGTGACTGGTGCCTGAATTGAATTAGAACTGAAATCTTGAAATTCCCACTTCATAGCTCTTGGTGCTATTATTATCATAATTACCAATATCAAGAATTATTAGTGATCAGTGATGTTGGCAAACACCATGACCGTTAACTCAACTATTTAAGATTAAGTGTGCTATTAATTTCCTTAGGCATTCATCATACTTGGAGGTGGGAATGAGAACAATTCTTGTTGAAAACTGGAAGAATTCTGGAATGAGAAGCTTTAATGCTAAACCACAAAGAGACCTGAGCTGGGTGCACTGAGGGTACTGCCCCCCCCCCTCCAGCTCCCCACTCCCACCCCCTAACTCCCACCCCCTACTGTATCCCCATGAAATTGTCCTTTGGCCTCCTTGCAGGAATTCCTGGCCTGCTTGGCAGGTTCTAACCCAGTGTGCCTGGACCCCTGCTGCTACCCAAAGATGCTCCTCTCATAAGGCGTGTGACTCAGACTGCAGGGCGGTGCAGTGCGCTGGAGATGTCAGCTGGACATGATCCAAGCTGCTGGAGGCCATTCTGACAACTCTGTCCAACTGGATCCTGGGTAGCTTTTTCTTTCCACCAGGACTGCAGTGTGCTTTTAGTGTTCCATTATGACTCTTGGCTCACCTCAAGTTGTTAGGTCGCTACAGAATCCCAATGTATCTGTCAGGTTTCACAATGGTAACCTGGCCCAGAAGAGCAGGTAAAAAGAACAGTTCTCTAGTCTAATCAGAACTGCCTATGCAATTCTCAGGGTCCCGTGCAAAGTAACAATGTAGGATTCCTTATTCAAAAAGCAGAACAAAAGTGCTGTAAGAGGTACTGAAATAAAAACTGCTTTCCTTTTCCTAAGTATTTTCTCTGCTCAAATGCCTGGTCCATTGTCTCACTGGACTTCACTTATAAACACAAGTTCAAAGGTAAAATGATCAGTTTCAAGATGGCAATGGCAGAGCATGAAGCCAAACATGGGCCCCTTCTGAATGTGGGGCCTGTGCAGCTGCCCAGGCACTGTCCGTCAAGCCACTCTAATGTCACCCGAGTCTGGTCTGCCTGGACTGAGGATGGGTCATGCAGCAGGTGTTGGGGCTGCAAATGCCTGTTGACATAAAGCTATTCTGGCTGGTCACTGAATTCTGTGCAAACAACTCTGGGCTTCTTTGTGTCAAAGCGTCCTATTCCTAGGATAGTCAGGAAGGTCTAATTATTAGTATCCTTCCTTGCCCCCTCCCCTTTGGAAGAACAGCCACAAACATGTCTACTCTGCCTTTTTCAAGCCATGAGGGACCTGGCTATTCTTATAACAAAAATAACAGAGCCAGCTAGAGTGTTATAGGAGTACCAGAATGTTCTGTGATACTCATGCCATATGGGAAGGTTCCAGTTTAGCTTTTGAGAGCTCCTTGAACATGCTGAATACACGCATGTCTGTAATCTAGACTGGGTGTGGCTGGAGGTGGTGAACTGTGGCATGAGACCTATTGGAGGTGCCTAGCTTTCGCTTGGTTTCTCTCTCTTTCGTGGAGGAAATAAAAAACTTGAATTAAAAACACATTTTTTTTTTTCAAATTAGTATGTGCTAGGCACAAATTGCTATCTCAGAAGTGTGACACAGACTAGTTCCATAGTGTGGCAGTTAAGGGCTCTGCATAGATAGCCAGATCCCACATGGCTGACTATAGTTCAAATCTCAGCCTCGGTGGCTTGTAAAACAACCTCAGTGTTTTTCACACACGTGCATACATGCCCCAAATCCTGATGAGATGGAGAAATCAGGAAAAGATCTCAGTGTTACCATGCTTCACTTGAGGATGTTTTCTCTCTCTGTCTCTTGCTCTATCTAGCATTCAAACATGCATGTGCCCTCTGGCAATTAAAAAAAAAGGAAAAGAAAAAATACAGTCATGCATATATTTTCTCTCTTTAAACTCTGTTGGTCATCTTATGAAATGCCTAGTTTCCACCCCTGCAGTTTAAGGACCCTGAGGCTCAGAAAGGTTAGGTAATGTGTCCAGAGTCAAACATGGGGGGTAAATGACAGTCTAACTCCATGGTGCAAACTCTTAAGCACATCACCGTACTGCCTCTCTCATTTGTTTCACCACTCACTCCTCCTTTGTGTCTTGGATTTGCCAACATAAGTCACCTCTGTAACTCAAAGAGGAGGTCAGTTTTAAGACTGCTGGGACTTTGGGCCATTCTGGCTTCTAACTTTAGATTTATTTCACATGCAAAGCATAGCTCACAGAGTATGATATTTAATCAAGACAAATTAGCCAGTGGAGGAAGCATCAAAAACTTTGGCCTTTTGGTGGGGCCACACTTTGATAAATGAATCTCTCTCTCTCATTTTTGCATTTCTCTCTACCAATTCTTTTTCCCTAGCTGTGCAATTGACTGTGGCTATTAAGATGAATACCTCTCCTGAAAAGTTTCTGAGAACCGAAATGTAACTGTATTTTTTTTTTCGATTTTTCATAGAACATGTGCACTCGCCAGAGAGACAGAGAGAGGGAGAGAGAAAATGAGAAACCACCCCCAGGGAGAAAGTCATGCCACAATCCCTTCTCCTTCATTCTCCTCTCAGGATTTTGGGCATGCACACACACGTGCCTGGAGTGATTTTCAAACCACTGGGTTTGGCACTTGAACTGCAGTTGCCATGTAAGAGTCCAACACCTTAACCACCATGTCACCTGCTGGCCCTGTAATTGTTGTTTTGATTTGAAAAGACCAGAGGTTGAGAATATTCATTGTAAGCACACGCTGAAAAGGTTAACTAACTCACTTCCACCAGAACCTGAAGTAGATCAAGTAAAATGGGTTAGGGGCTCAGTCTTCTGTGATCCCATCATATCTATCAGTGTATTTGCACTGTACGACCAGCTCACAAAAACATTAAAAATAGCCACCAATTACTAAGTGCGTATATGGTTTTTCAGGCTCTGGGCTTAGTGCTTTTCATGGATTATTTTGTTTAATCCTTCTGACAGCTCTATAAAGTCTATCTCATTATTATCCTGTATATAAATGGAGAAACCAGGGTTTGAGGAGGTCAAGTTACTGGGCCAGGATCTCAGGCTATCACAGAGCTCATTTTAAACTCAGAGTTTCTGACCTCGAAGTTTATGCATTCAACCTTGGGGGTTTACTATATCTCTAACTTCTAACAGTATTATAGGGTCATATGGAAAGTACTTGTATGCATCTGTCTCTCTTTCCAGGAGATGAACTTCTTGGAGCAAGAAGTATGACAAATTCAGAAAAACCATATCACCAAATTTGAGATTGTGGAGATAGGAGACACAGGAAATAACTTAGGGTGTGACTGCTTCCTTTAAACGAGGACTTTAATTTCCTTGAGGATTTGATGTGTTTTAGGAGCACACTAGCTCTCTGAAGTACAGAAAGTGGCTGGCAGTATGTGGGGGACAGTCAGAATATGACAACTCTCTGGGAGTAAGGCATTAATTCTTGAGGGTCAAGAATGGCTAGCCAAAGGCTGGAAGCAGTGTGGGTACCAATGGCGTAAAGATGGAGTGTAGCCAACTTATACAATAAGCTATTATTATTATACACTTTTGGTCTTTTCAATCACAAGGACATAAGCAGACTGTAGGAATGCCATCACCCACAATGGCATCACCAAATATGAATAATATGTATATTGAGACAGGTGTGTCTATTCCAAACTAAGTACTTCTTGAAAAACAGTAGAGAATGAACAGATAAGAACAGATAAACAATCCAACTAACTAACCTACAAGCACTGTATAGTATCAAATAAAACTAACTTCCACTGCTTCGAGATTATACCTCTTCATTTAGGAAACACTTTCTGAATGTCTACCATGGGTAAACCGCTGTGTTCAGTGTTACTGTGGCTCCACAGGTGAAATATAAGCTCTGTCCTTACAGATATTACATTCTACATGGGGAGATGCCATGTGCAAATGATAACATTAACAAGATATGAAAGTGAGCCTCAGCGTTCACATCTATAAATCAGAGATAAAGGAAGTACTGATCCCAGAGGATTGATGGAAGGATACATAGGGGATGAATTAGTCTATATACAGTGCTTTATTCAATATCTGGCATACAGAAGCAATAAGAAATTTTCATTTGAAGACTATAGACTAGGGGTTGGTGAACTATGTATGACCTAGTGGCCAGACCTGGCCAACCCCATTCTTATATATGGCTCAGGAGCTAAGAATGGTTTTTCATCTTTAAATGGTTGAAAATAATTAGAAGAAGAACAACATTCTGTGACACATGAACATTATTGAAATTTAAATTTTGATGTTCCTCAATAAAATTTTATTAAGATAAAACTATGCTCATTCATTCACATATTGTGCATGGATGTTTTTATGTTACAATGGCAGAGTTGAGTACTTGTGACAGAGACCATATGGCCAACAAGTCTCTAATATTAACTCTGGTCCTTTACAGAGAAAGCTTGCTGACCTTTGTTATAAGTAGTTTAATTGCCAGCTCAGCCTAATGAAAATATTTTTATTTTCATTAGCAGAATAGAAGTGTGCTCACCTAAGCACATCCACAAAAATAAGCTGTAAACACACACTTTTATGGACAGCCTGCTTCAGCGGGAGCCAATTGTCACTCTAAATTTTTCATGGAACTCTCTCCAGCACCCTTGGAAAATATGGGCGCATGTATTACAGCATTTCAGACACGTGGTGCCCAAATGCTGCTTCCAGGTCTACTGGAGCTGGCTGACTCATTTAGTCACACTATATCATTATTAATAACAAATAATAAACGTGAGTAACAGATAATTCTTTTTTGGGGGAGGGTGGAGATGACTTTTAAAGTCCTAGCACGTCATTTCTCTAAGCCTATTCTACAGCGCCGCTGCTTTGAAAGTGAACACTTTGATGTGGGGAGAAAATGAGGGAGAGGAATATGCTGGGGCCGGAGGTGGGTTCATGGGCAGAAAGAAATCTATGGGTAAAGCAACCTTGTACTGTGTGTTTGGAGAGCATCTGCTCCCTCACACTCACATCTCTGTTTACTATTTAAAGCCTCTTATTTGCGGAAGCCTCTTCAGACCATATGTTATCAGCAAATGTTGCTAATCAAATACACACAGTAATTTTCATTAGAACTTTTCCCCCCACGAACAACAACAACAAAAAAAACAACATTTGCCACATAGGGAATATACCTCCCAAAATGACAGTAAACATCCACTGCAAACCTTTGGCAACAGAGTGATATTTACAGATGCATATGTGAGCGAGCCACACCCACGTGAGGCAAATAAGAACCCTCAGAGAATTGGATTTTGTGCAGGTTGTGCTGGTGGGAGGTGGTGATGGTGATGTCATTAGTTGCCATGACGATATTCAGCATAAGGCCATCGTAATTCATGCCTGGAGATTGGATTTGCATTTGTCCCAGGTATATGGCTCACGTGAGCTGGGTGTTAAATTGGTTCAGTTCATAAAATTAACTGTGGGCTTTCACAAGAGAGGGGTGTCACTGTAAGGAATGAAAGTGCTGTGGTCCTGTTGCTAAGAGAGAAAGTTAGTAATTGCCTGCAGATAGCTGCATTAAAACCTCCAGCCTGCCTTTCAGGTGGACTGCATGAGTTCTACTCCAAGCAAATCAGTTCTGCCACCACGGTGTGTCTCATGCAAACTAATTGATAGGATGTGATTTCGGGCTTTTCAGCATACCAGAAGACCTAATCTTATCTATATAAATGAGGCATTTGCTTTATAGAAATTGAGCTGTCTGGGAGATAGAAAGATGATGGTTTGCCTCCTTGATATTCCCACTGGAATGTCTCCTTCCCCAGGAATAGGACATCGAAAGTGTCTAGACTTCAGTTTGAGCTTCTCTTCTTTGCACTTGTTCTTCTAAGGCTTCCTCAGCTTAGCCGAAGGAACTGCTAGCCCCACAGATATGCTTTTACTTTTCTTCTCCTCATCCTATGTTCACTGCATCAGCAGATTTCTCATACGTCCTACCTGTATCACAGATCTTTCATTACCATGGAGGAAGACAAAACAGAAACATGAGCTTGGGATTGACAGGAAAGAGGTGGGAGAACATGGTTAAAATGTCACCAGGTAGCAAGTGACACCTGTATGATTTACTTCTTTGCTTGTCTCCTTGGCCTAGAATGTCTCCCTATGGTGAGTGTAAACTTCACTAGGGCAGAGATCCCTGTCTCCTTCCTTGTTTCTCCAACGTATGAAGGAATCTTTGGTATGGTTAAAGAGAAAGTGAAGAAAATTCTATACTGCAAACGTCATAAGCCCAGGGACCAAGACCGTTTCCTTCATGGTTGTAATCCAGTGTTTAGCTCCATCCCCTGTGCAGAGGAAACATTCAAGACGTGCATACAGAGTCAAGGCTGGAGAGAATAGCATACGCAACCCTTTGTGCAAATACAGGCCTGCACGTCGATCCTTATTTTCTTTCTGACTATGTGACCCTGCCCAAGTCACTGGCATATTCCAGTACTTACCTGTGTAATGGGAAAGGGGACTTTTTTTTATCCTAAAGAGAAGAGCCTGGGTGGGGCCAGCAGTTGGCATAATGGCTACGTCGCTGGACTCCCATGTAGTCGACCACGGTTTGAGTCCTAGACCCAATGGTTTAAATTCACACCAGGTGCATGTGCATGTGTGCCCAAGATCCCAAGAGGAGAATGGAGGAGAAGGTATTGTAGCGTGGCCATCCCCCCTGGGGGATGATTTCTCACTTTCTGCCTCTCTGTCTCTCTGCCTTTCTGGCGAGTGCACATGCCTTCTAGCAAAAAACCTCTCGGAAAAATAAAAAAAAATTTAAAAATGAGAGAGAGACACAGAGAAGAGAAGAGAAAAGAAGAGAAGAGAAGAGAAGAGAAGAGAAGAGCAGAGCAGAGCAGAGCCGAGCCGAGCCTGGGTATTTAATTTCTAGCATCTCCTTTGGATTCTTTCATTGTTTCCATCTTTGCTTATATAACCCATTTCTTCTTGCATGTCCATTTTTTTTCCATTTGGGTGCTTAGCATATTAATCATAGTTTTTAAATATTCCTGACTGGTAATGCCCACATTAGTGCCATATCTGAATCTGGTTCTGCTGCCTGCTTTGTCTCTTTGAACTCTGTTATTGAATTTAAAATAGAGGATCTTCAAAAAGTTCATGGGAAAATGTGGATTATGAAAAATCATGCATGGATTTCAAATTTTCTTTTTGCATCAAAATAAATGTATGCTTTAATTTCATTTATCCATGAGCTTTTTGAAGCCCCCTTATATGGTAATTTCTGTTGAAACCAAATGTCTGTCAATGTACGGGGTAAAAGGAAGCAAGCACTGGCTCATGGGCCTCTGCTGTGATTCTCTGTTCCTGGCTGTCTGTCTCTCCAATTTAGGAAGCAGCAGTTTGTCCTGTGATCTCAACTTTCTAATAGACTTAAGATGGTAAGTTGATTTTTAGGATGTTAAGCTTTTTTAATTCCTGTGAGGATGGGAACGGTGACTTCCAAGCTCCTCACATGCAGGACTGGAAACCAGAAGTCCAAGGGAGCCTGGATGTTTCGACCGTCTTCCTCACTGTGAAAACTTAGATTGCTTTATGGTATGGAGAAGAAATGTCAAAGGCTAAATCCCAGAGGTGACAGCACATGATATTATTTGAATGTCAGTGTCATCTTCTCTGAAATGGAACTCACAATTGCCCTGTCCTCAGAGAAGGTAAGCTTTTGTTATTGCAAATGATGGCTCATATTCCCAGTTTCGGGTTCTTTCCCATTCCCATCACCTCACTGCCCTCCTCTAATCATCCATTCACTCTGAGTTCCTGAAGATCTTCAGAGAAAATGAGCTGCTCACTGCATGCCAGACAAAAAAAAAAACTCTCATGAAGTGGTGGGGAAATCATTTATTCATTTTTTTCCCTCTCTGTGACTCAGCCAACCAGCTCCTATTTAACTTCCAACACTGTTTTTTATTTTTTTCTCCTCTCCATTACTATGCTTGTAACCTGACCTGGTTATTATGGTTGCAACCTGTGATTTGCATAAATACTGGGAGACAAGGCCAGCTGTCTTCAGAACTAGAATCCACCTAAGGCACCTGGCAGCCTCCAGGAGACTTAGAGGTTTACAAAATCCATGCTGCAGTCAACTAGGCCAAAGTTACCAGGAGGCCTGGGCCAGGAGAATTACAAAATGCACTGCAACTCCCTGCATCCCAACCAGTTTCACTGACATCATGAATCAAATCAACTGGGAGAGACGGAGGAATACACTCTTGAGTTGAATGAGGTCCTAAAGATCACTTTAGCCATATGTCTCATTAATAAATCAGGAAGTTGGTGCAGAAGAGAAGAATTCTGGAGTCAGTCTGTTCTGTTTCTATCATCTAACAGTTTTATGATCTCAGACAAATTTATTAGCTTCTCAGATCTCAGTTTTCATACCTACAAAATGGGCACATTAACAACTTCTCTCTTAGGATTTTTTAACTGCCTATCACCCAATCAAATAAGAGAAGCATTTAGAGCAATGTAAGTTCTTAATAAAGGACAGTTAGTATTATCTGGGGAGCACAGGATTAAGAGTGGAGCCTGGAAGCCTGGGTTCCACACTGGTAGGCCTCTCTACCTGAGTAACTGAGTAACTGACTGAAGCTCTTGCAGCCTCTAGCTTATTACCTGTAAAACGGGCATGTTAATGGTGCTTCTCTAGTAGCTTTCTATTGTTAGAATTAGATGAGAAAATGATTTCCAGGCTGATTTCCAATCAGCCCTCCGTAAATGTCACCTATCATGACCGAGGTGATAATTACTTGGTGGATCTCAAAGATACACAGCAAGGTAGTTCAAGTGCCAAGGCTACATTGAACATTAAGATGGGAGCTGACCTTGGGAATGTTTTCCAAATCATCTGAGAAATGGCTTTTGTATTTTCCCATTCTAGGAAAAATAACATTGGGACTTGAATTTGGGTGTGATATTTCGGCAGCTATGGCACCAGGGTAAGTGCCAAGAACTCATTCTTGTTTTCTCTGACTTCCTTCTCTGAGTGCCTGGAACCTTTCCTCTCACTCCCAATCCTTTTATCTTTCACTGGCCTCTTCTGACCCCAGGGGATAGATCAGATACACAGATAGTTCAGTGTGATTCACTCTTTCTAGTTTTCTCTGAAAGGGAAGTCTTCTTCCTGTTCCATTGATTTGGGGTTTATCCAGACGATTACTCTTCCCAGGCAGAATACACATCCCTGCCGCTTGACTTTGAAGTCAGTGACTTTCTTTAGCAAGTGGGGCATTAGCAGGCATGATGTAAACACAGGCTTGAAAAAGTGCTTGAGTGGTTAGGCTTGCTCTCCTGTGCCCTTAACAACATCATGAGCAAAGCTTTCTCCAAGTGCTGCTGTCTTTTCAGCCTGGGTCCCTGAAAGAACTTTGTGGAGCAGACTGACAGTGAGGAGCCACAGCCAGCCCAACCCACAACTAGAAGCAGAGCCTGGCATTGATCAGTCAACCTCCAACCAACATGCAGATGAGTGAATGAAAGTGACTATGGTTTTAAGTCACTGAGTTTCGGGGTGGCTTGTTACATAGAAATTGCTAAGTGATCTTGCCCCTTAGTCACATCATCCTGTTTCCGCACTATGTCCTAGAGGTTTGTTTGGATTCTAGTTAGAGTATCACATCCTACAGGGCCAAGGAATGTCTGATAATCCCTTCATGCTATAGAGAGTCTGTGGCAGTTGCTCACAAAACACCTGTCTAATGAATCTGCTGGCTTCAAAAGGACCTCATTGTTATGTCAGTGTCAAATGAGGCAGTCCACCCACAGTGTGAGAACTGGATTGAAGCCTGGTTGTGCTGGCTAGGGCTGCCACAGGCACTGTCTAGGCTCCCTAATGAGCAAGTGTATAGGCACCTCCCAGGGCTGAGGCAGGCAGCCAATGTCTCTTAAACCACTACTGGTCAAGTGCTCCCAGGGGAAGCCTGAACCACATCAAAGGTGCTCCAGATCAAGCCTCCCACATGGAAGCAATAGCCACAAAGCCAACCTCAGCAACACTTGAGTGCTCCCAACATCTATGGATCTGTCTGAGTAGGGACCCAAGCTGTGGTGAATACACAAGAGGCATTACTTAGGGGGTTCAGGGATGGCTATTCAAGGTTTTGGCTGCCCTCCAAACCACCAGCCCTATCCCGGGAGACCTCCCAGATGCCTCTGACAGAGGGGATTATGAGACCTGCTTTTGGCCTGCACTGGGGGCAGGAGAAGGAAGGGCTGGCTGCTTTCATGGGCTGGGTTGCCATCATCCTGTAGAGCAGGGTCCCTCAGGACAGTGGTATGAGCTATGCTTGTCTTTCTCCCCAGGGTCTGGCTTGTAGGTTTGTTCTTTATTTTCTCTGTTTAACATTTACAAGAAACCACTAGGAGGAATCATGAATGCCAGAAGTCTCAAAGGGAAATGCTGAATGAGGCCAGCTAATCAAATGCCCTCAGTAAGGACTGACGTGTTGTCTTAAAGCATTGCTCTGGAAATTGCTCTGGGCCAAAGGCATGGCTTAGGCCCAAGCAGAGAGTTGTTCTTGAAAAGCAGTGGGTCTTGGTTGTAGAGAAGTATTACCACTACTCAACTAGACTCAGGGAGACTGACTCCATTTCAGCAGAGGAAAACACTGGTCTTTTTACACTGACCCCTGAGGTCACTATAAGTTCTCCCCATAATCTACCTACCATAATCTGGGACTCTCACCCACGTAATATTAAACATACTAATAAGTACCTCAGACCATCTTAGAAAAAATAATTTACCAAAACACTGAATGAAAGTTGAGTTAATTACTTGGCATATGATTGATTTGCAATGGACTGGTTGACATAAGTTAAATTTAAAAGATTTAATTAAATACTAGTATTTATTTTGTAGCTATCTTTATATATGTTACAGTTAATACTTTTTTAAAGGTAATTTCCTAGGCTCTTGTAAACATTTGGGCCCTACTGGTCACACTGTCTTAAGCTAAGATATAATTAAAATTTCATGACTGGTACTCAGATTTTACTCTGAAATAATAGATTTGAAGGCCTATCAAATGATAAAAGCCAGAATTAAATTTAATTTCGTTCAGTTTGGACTTGGACATCTCCTTCTGATAAAAATCACCTTCATGCCCTTCCAGGGCATTTCTGCCAGTCATTTCCTTCTAAACGGTATTTGTACTTGCCTTTTTCTCTTTCCTGAGGGAGACATGAACTTAAGGGAAGGAGGCTCAACCAAGCATATGTGAAATGCCCAACGTGAGGGCCACTCATCTCTGGAAGTCTTCTCACTTGCTATAGAGTTGACAATAAAAAATACTTGCTTTCTTGGGCTTGCCCCATAGTCTAGTAGTTAAGGGAGCAGGATCCCACAGAGCCAACCACAGTTCGATACTGGCCCTAGCAGCTTGAAGAACACATTGGCATGTGTGCACACATGCTCAAAATCCCAACAGGATGGAGAAACAGAGAAAGGACTGCAGCGTGACCATGCCCCATTGAGGGGTACACTTCCCTACCTCCCATAAGCATACACCCAAACAAACAAACTTGCTTTCTTTTACTCTCTGGGTAGATATGGTTGTGTTTCTAAGGCCCTTACAGATGTTAGTCCATCTTTTTACAGTGGAATATTTTTTTGACACATGCTTCCTGCCTCATCTTCTTCCTTGTTTTGAGATGGATGCAAGTTGTACAATTAAATTCACTTAGAACCCATCAGCTTCTAGGGACCTTAGCATTCCAACTGTTTTGCATGTCAGGTGCTCAATTTTCCTTTTTAAGGTTTCTACCACATTGAGGCTCAATGTTTTGGAAAATTGAGTGAGGAAGCAAAACCAGGTGCAGTCTGCAGGGAAATGTAAAGACACCGTGGTTGGAAATGTGGGCTTTGGAGTTAGATGACCCGGTTTTAATCTCTGCTTCACTTAGTAGTAGGGCAATTATGGGCCAGAGATGTAACCTCTCTAGCCTCAGTTTCCTCAACTATAACTTGAGAATAACCAAAACATCTACCTCACAAGGTTGTTGCAAAGATTACATTAGATTATCCAGGCAAAGCACATGGTATAGCTTGACTGAATAAGCATTAGCAACTATTATTAACTAGGTTCTGGAAGTGGCAAGTGTAAAGTCTCTTTGAAAATCCAAGTGGTTGAAATTGAAGGCTTTTTTTTTTTTCTATTAATCTTTAAATTATGATTTCTGGTTTACATATAATCAGTATACATCTTTGTGTGCTCAGTACGATGTGTAATTTAAATTTATTTTATTTTGCCATAGGGAGCTTGTGCTCACTGGAGAAGGAGAGAGAGAGAGAGAGAGAGAGAAAGTGAGAAATCACCCCTCAAGTTGGGGGGTGGCCACACCATATCCATTCTCCTCCATTCTCCTCTTGGGATTTCGGGCAAGCACAGACACATATCTTAAAGCCCACCAGGTCTGGGACTTGAACCACACAATTGGCCTCATGGAATCCAACCACCTGAATCTCCACGCCGTCTGGCTAGCCCCCTACAATATGTTTTTTTAAGGAATAAATACTGTATAAAAATAATCAAAACAAGGATATATCCGTATTCATCTTCCTTAACATTGAATATTACATTATGTTGTATCATTCATCATTAACTCTATCAGCTTTGAAAAAATATGCATCATTTATAGTTTTACTCTGCTGTAATATACCACCCTATAGCTTCTTCCCCTTACCTACCCACATTCTAGTGTTCATTATAAATTCTTACCCCCCCCCACGAAACCTTTCTCCAAGCAGCTCCTAGGAGGTTTTCTTGAAGAAGGTCTTAAAAATGACTTTCTTTGTTGGGAACCAGCAGTTAGTGTAATGGCTATGTCGCTGGACTCCCACGTAGTCGACCGCGGTTCGTGTCCCGGACCCGGTGGCTTAAAACTCACGCCGGGCGTGTGTGCGTGCGTGCCCAAGATCCCGAGAGGAGAAGGGAGGAGAAGGGATTGCGGCGTGC
The DNA here is from genome assembly GCF_000334495.1 of Tupaia belangeri chinensis. Taxonomy (NCBI): domain Eukaryota; kingdom Metazoa; phylum Chordata; class Mammalia; order Scandentia; family Tupaiidae; genus Tupaia; species Tupaia belangeri. The sequence goes on along the minus strand of NW_006160083.1, from coordinate 2,662,686 downwards.
CCATCCCCCCTGGGGGGGGATTTCTCGCTTTCTATCTCTATGTCTCTCTCTGTCTGTCTGGCGAGCGCACGCGCCCCACAGGGAAAATCTCTCGAAAAATAAATAAATACATAAAAAAAATAAAAAAATGACTTTCTTTGTTGGGAACCAGCAGTTAGTGTAATGGCTATGTCGCTGGACTCCCACGTAGTCGACCGCGGTTCGTGTCCCGGACCCGGTGGCTTAAAACTCACGCCGGGCGTGTGTGCGTGCGTGCCCAAGATCCCGAGAGGAGAAGGGAGGAGAAGGGATTGCGGCGTGCCCATCCCCCCTGGGGGGGGATTTCTCGCTTTCTATCTCTATGTCTCTCTCTGTCTGTCTGGCGAGCGCACGCGCCCCACAGGGAAAATCTCTCGAAAAATAAATAAATACATAAAAAAAATAAAAAAATGACTTTCTTTGTTATGGTTGGGCTGGCCATATGACTAGCCATAACCTACTTATCATTAAATTCTAGGCACCCTGAATGACTTCTTTGCAGAGGTCTTTATCAAGATAACTACAAAGAATCATTCAAACAGCAAGGGAAGCGTGAGTCTCCTCTTCTGGTTATGCTCTTACCTGTCCTGTCTACACAGCATTCCCTACTGTCTAGTACGGCCTTCATACTTAATAGGTTCAACATTCACCTTTTGATCTTCTCCACCCAAAACCTAAACAGGCTCTTCTGAGACATTCCTTAGGTTGGCAACTGGCAACTCCATCCTTCCAGTGGGTCAGGCCAAAAGCTTAGAGACATGAGTGACTCCTTTGGTTTGCTTACATTCCATGCCCTATACCTCAGCAAGTCTCTTGGTCCTATCTTCAAAATATACAGAGAATCTGACCATTTCTCACATCTTACACTGATACTATCCTTGTCCCAGCCATAGCCATCTGCTTTCTGAGTTACTGAAATATTCTTCTAACATGTTTTTTCTACATCACCAGACTCCAAAAGCCAGAAAGTGTGTGTGTGTGTGTGTGTGTGTGTGTGTGTGTGTGTGTGTTTTAATAGACTTTTGGGGAGTCCAGCAACATAGCCATTACGCTAACTGCTGGTCCCAGGTAAATCTCTCTTTTTTTGAAAGAATCATTTTGTTTAACTTTATTTATCTAATTAATTAATTTTATAATTTGACCAGAGAGAGAGAGAGAGAGAGAGTGAGCGAGCGAGCAAGAAATCACCCCTCCTCCCTGGAGGGATGGCCACATCACAGTCCTTTCTCTTTCATTGTCTTCTAGGGATTTGGGGCATGCATGCACACGTGTCTGGTATGGGTTTTAAGCCACTGGGTCTGGGACTCAAACTGTAGTTGACTATGTGGGAGCCCAGTGACGTAACCATTACACCATGCTGGTCCCCAGAGAATGATCTTTCAAAATGTAAAAGCTCTGGTCATTCCTCTGTTTATAAAATCTTCCAATGTGCTCTTGTCTCCCTCACATGGAATGACAGTTTTCATCATGCCCTGAAAGGTCCTATCTGAGTTGGACCTTCATTGCGTCTAACCTCATCTATCATTCTCATTATTCTTTATGCAAAGTCTTTGTTAGGACTTCTTATTCCCCTTTCCTATTCTATTTTTCTCCTTAGTACTTATTGTCATCAACATACTTATTGTCATCAACATTACTTTTATTTTTTAGGAGACATTTTTGCTCTAGGGCGCATGAGCTTGCTGGAGAGACAGAGAGATAGAAAGTGAGAAATCATCTCCTGCAGGGGGGATGGCCACATCACAGTCCCTTCCCCCTCATTCTCCTCTTGGGATTTTAGGCACACATGAACACGCGCCTGGTATTGGGTATGGAACTCGCACTGCGTTCGGCTACGCACGAGTCCAAAGACGTAACTGCTATGCCATCTGCCCATCTCAATTTTGCTTTTGTTTTTATTGATTTATTGCTTGTTTCCCCTGACTAGAAGCCAAGCTGTGTATAGGGCAGGCACTTTTGTCTGCTTTCTTCTGTCATATCTGTGTCTAGAGCAATGCCTGACATATTTTAGGCTTTTAATGAACATTTGTTTAATAAAAAATAACTTTTGAAATAGTCCTATGGAAGAGTTATGCTGTCACGATGACTTTCATTCATTGTAAATAGAATATATAAACAGAATATTCCAAATATTTGATACCAGCTGGGAATACTACGTAACCATGGAAAGTTACTTCAAGTCTCTAAATTTCAGCTTCCTCATCTGAAACTCATCAGAGTTCTTATGAATTTAAATAAGACATGAAGCATTTGGCACAAAGTACTAAATAAATGGTAACTGCTATAATTATGATGCACCATGTGGGGATTTTTCTCTAGTCTGTACAAAAGACCACCAAAATTCCCTTTATATTTTGCTGGGCTCTTATACAGACTAGAGAAAATAAAAAACATCAAAAGACTCTCCTAGGATATTTCCACCTGCCTTTTCTTATTCATCCCTTGCTGGATTTTCTAGGCTAGTTCTTGGGTCCCTAAGCATTCTGAGTCTTCTGATTTCATTTATTTTATTTTATTTTTTATTTATTTTGAAAAATATTTATTTGCAATTTTTTTGTTTCATTTTCTTTTATACATTCAATCACATTATTATTTGGCTTACAAAATGGATATTTCAACAGGTGAACGTTTCTCCCTAGTACAGTTGATAAAACTACAAATTATCTTCAACAGATAATACCACACTTATATTAAGTTGATAAGAGACTCACTGCTGAAGGGAACTGCGATGTCTGTAATCGAGATGACTCACTAGGTGCCAAGCAAATGACTCCTACTCTGGACTTGTGAGGCGTGCAAGACTGTAGTTGACTATGTGGGAGCCCAGTGACGTAACCATTACACCATGCTGGTCCCCAGAGAATGATCTTTCAAAATGTAAAAGCTCTGGTCATTCCTCTGTTTATAAAATCTTCCAATGTGCTCTTGTCTCCCTCACATGGAATGACAGTTTTCATCATGCCCTGAAAGGTCCTATCTGAGTTGGACCTTCATTGCGTCTAACCTCATCTATCATTCTCATTATTCTTTATGCAAAGTCTTTGTTAGGACTTCTTATTCCCCTTTCCTATTCTATTTTTCTCCTTAGTACTTATTGTCATCAACATACTTATTGTCATCAACATTACTTTTATTTTTTAGGAGACATTTTTGCTCTAGGGCGCATGAGCTTGCTGGAGAGACAGAGAGATAGAAAGTGAGAAATCATCTCCTGCAGGGGGGATGGCCACATCACAGTCCCTTCCCCCTCATTCTCCTCTTGGGATTTTAGGCACACACGAACACGCGCCTGGTATTGGGTATGGAACTCGCACTGCGTTCGGCTACGCACGAGTCCAAAGACGTAACTGCTATGCCATCTGCCCATCTCAATTTTGCTTTTGTTTTTATTGATTTATTGCTTGTTTCCCCTGACTAGAAGCCAAGCTGTGTATAGGGCAGGCACTTTTGTCTGCTTTCTTCTGTCATATCTGTGTCTAGAGCAATGCCTGACATATTTTAGGCTTTTAATGAACATTTGTTTAATAAAAAATAACTTTTGAAATAGTCCTATGGAAGAGTTATGCTGTCACGATGACTTTCATTCATTGTAAATAGAATATATAAACAGAATATTCCAAATATTTGATACCAGCTGGGAATACTACGTAACCATGGAAAGTTACTTCAAGTCTCTAAATTTCAGCTTCCTCATCTGAAACTCATCAGAGTTCTTATGAATTTAAATAAGACATGAAGCATTTGGCACAAAGTACTAAATAAATGGTAACTGCTATAATTATGATGCACCATGTGGGGATTTTTCTCTAGTCTGTACAAAAGACCACCAAAATTCCCTTTATATTTTGCTGGGCTCTTATACAGACTAGAGAAAATAAAAAACATCAAAAGACTCTCCTAGGATATTTCCACCTGCCTTTTCTTATTCATCCCTTGCTGGATTTTCTAGGCTAGTTCTTGGGTCCCTAAGCATTCTGAGTCTTCTGATTTCATTTATTTTATTTTATTTTTTATTTATTTTGAAAAATATTTATTTGCAATTTTTTTGTTTCATTTTCTTTTATACATTCAATCACATTATTATTTGGCTTACAAAATGGATATTTCAACAGGTGAACGTTTCTCCCTAGTACAGTTGATAAAACTACAAATTATCTTCAACAGATAATACCACACTTATATTAAGTTGATAAGAGACTCACTGCTGAAGGGAACTGCGATGTCTGTAATAGAGATGACTCACTAGGTGCCAAACAAATGACTCCTACTCTGGACTTGTGAGGCGTGCAAGATGAGAGGCTGGAGCAATAATATGGAATTGGAGACAACGGGGGACTGATTAGATAGCTGCCCTTGCCATGCTCTCTGGCTTTTCCAGTGAGTGAGGGCAAGTGTACTGACTTACACTCAATAGCCTTCATTTGTTATTTTCTGACGTTGCTCATTTGTTCACCTACTCATAAATTCAACCGCCTGTCCAATCTAGATTGAGCACCTAGGGAACTTTCTGAACTCAGGGCAAAACTCAATGACTAAGACAGAGGAAGCCCCTGCACTCATGAAGAACTTTATGTTGTTTGGATAAGACAGACAAGGACCAACCAAAGAAAATGATTTTGAGAATGATAGGGCCTCTAAAGACAGTCTAACAGGGTTATGACACAGAATTGCTGGGGCAGGGCTATAGGAGGTGGGATAGTCAGATGGTGTCCTACTCGAGGACATGGTACTTGAGCTGAAGCCAGGTGGATAAAGGGTCCCCATTGAGCTGCCCATCTCCTTCTCCATCCCCCTTTTTTAGTAAAATAAAGGGAGAATAGGGTGGAGGAGTATAGTTTCAAACCTGTTAGCAGGGAGGGACCTAAATGCCTGATCTCCACTTTGTTTATGGAGCCCAGAACCCTGAACATATTTGTTAAGTGAATGAATACATTTGGCTCCCCACCTACCTTCCCTGGCTCAGCTTCAGAGTTCTTAGGTGGAAGTACCTGATGCTGGGCAGTTTACTTAGCAGCTACCCCAAGTACTTATGGCAAAGAGGTCTAGTGATGAAAGAAATTCAGAAATGCTGGTTTCAATGAAGATTGGTCCCTTTATGTAGGATTTCTCAGAGCTCTTATTATGCCACTGTGATTCTGGATTTTCAAGAGTGGCCAGAGCATAACCAATCCCAGACTTACGTGATTATAGAAGCCTTTTCCCAAAGAGCATCATGAAGAGCTGGTGTTTTGTAGAGAATACTCTGGCAAACTGAAAGTTTGACAAACATACTGAAGAATTTCTTATGAGTTAATAATCAGTTCTGGAGGGACCAGCAGATGGCATAGTGGTTACATCCTTGGACTCCCATGTAATTGATCACAGTTTTGAGTCCTGGACCCAGAGGCTTAAAAATCATGCTGGGCATTTATGTGTGCATGCCCAAAATCCCGAGAGGAGAACGAAGAAAAAGGGATTGTGGTGTGGCCATGCCCCAGGTGGTGATTTCTCGCTTTCTGTCTCTGTCTCTCCAGTGAGCACACCCACCCTACAGCAAAAATCTCTCTTAAAAAATAATCAGTTCTGGATAATCAAGGTCACCTCTAAGGGGTGCTGGGATCAGGGGTGTCCTCCTCCTAACCAAATACTGGTATTCTGGTAAAGTCTATTAAAATTCATTTATTGGAAAAAATATTCAAACTACTTAAAAGGTTTGGTTAGAGGTTAGGAAGGCAGGTCATTCAATTTGCTATGAGGGGGGTTTTGGTGGGATTGGTCTGGGGTATGCAGAGAAAAGAAGAAGTTAGACAAGAGATCTCTATACAAACCCCTTTCCACTACCTTCTGTCCTCCATGAGTATCTGCTAATCTACATGACCGTGAGGGATTGGCCTGTTCCACCCTTACTCCCTGCCTGCTTCAGGAGGAGGGCCTGGGGAAGTTTCAGATTGTGATGGTCTAGTCTAAGTAAAGTAATTGTTCTTTTTTCTTTTTTAATTTGTAAGAAGGCAGATACTTTTGCCAGAAATAAAGAGGTAGAGAGAGAAAGCACCTCCTAATGAAGCATGGCCATGCCACAATCCCCTCTCTTCTATTTCTCCATCCCATTGGGGTCTTCAGCATGCATGCACATGTGTCTGGCATGTTTTTCAAGCTACCAGGTCTGATATTTGAACTGCACAGTCAGCCTATTGAGAATGCCATTGAGAGTTCTCCATAAATGTTAGCTGTATGTGATCATAATGATCATTTCTCAAGAAGGTATAGGATAGAATGGAATAATGAGAGGCCAGGGAACACAGAATAGTTTGCAGAGAGACTGGATGTGTAACTGACACCGAGATTTCCAGGTTTCACCCAATAACTACTATGCAACACAGGTCTGGGTCTCTCACTCAGAGAAATTCCCTCAATAATTGGCAGCCTTTAAGGAGGAAAATAGTAATTACTCCATTTCTTCGAGATGTTGACAACTGACAAACCATCTTTCCTAGTTTGGAAGCTGGTCACAGACACACTGGAGCAGTGGCTACTAGAAAGACAACTTTGCAAGAGTTACGACTCCTAGGCAAAAGTGGTAAGAGTGATTATCCCACTCTTCAGCAAATGAGGATGATAACAAAGCACTGACTGAGCATTTACTATGAGCCAGCTACTGTGTTAAGTGCCTTTCGATGGACCATCTCATTTGGTGAATTAAGCACTGAACCAGACTTGAATGAATGCTATCACTTGTCTCTGTGGAACAAGGTCAGTCAATTTCAAGACGGTTTGATTCACGAAGCATGTCTGAGATTCCCAATTTACATTAAATTTCTGAGAAACAGAGCTGGGTGAGGAGAAAATGCTCTCATATGATGTGACTGTATCTTACAATATTTTAGGAGTACCAAATAGCCAATGGATGAAAGACTGACTCCAGAGCAAGAGAGAGGGAGAGATGGAAAGAGAGAGGGAGAAATAAGAATGAAGGGATTGGGACTAGCAGATAATGTAATGGTTACGTCGCTAGACTCCCACGTGGTGGTTGACAGTGTTTGAGTCCTGGACCCAGTGGCTTAAACTCACACTGGGAATGTGTGCTTGTGTGTGTGTGCCCAAGATCCTGAGAGGAGAATGGAGGAGAAGGGATTACAATGTGGCCATTCCCCTAGAGGGTGATTTCTCGTTTTTTGTCTCTCTGTCTCTCTCTGCCCTTCCAGCAAGTCCATGTGTCCTATAGCAAAAATCTCTCTTAAAAGAAAGAAAGAAAGAAAAGAATGAAGGAGTAAATGGAGGCAGCATCTGCCTAAGAGAAAATGTTCTGATAAGTATATTTGTGTAAAATGAGAATTTTATGACCATTGGCATGTTAGACCCATTCTTCCACAGCTTCCAGATTTATAAAAATAACAGGACAATCACAACCTTCTGAGTACTGCCACAACTCCCAACCTTCCTCTGATGGAGAAGGCAGGATAATATGGTATCACTTTCCAATTAAACTCTGGTCCCTCTCCCCCTAAAGAAGTCTACCTGTCTTTTTTCTTTGCCTACAAATGCTGTCCCTATCTTCAACCTATCAGTACCTTAGGCTCTGGAAATTCATTACAAGCACAATAAATCAGGTTTATTCCCTCCATCAATCATCCAAGAAAATTCATAGAACTCTGGCCATTAATTTCATCACTTTAAGTGGGGAAACGATAATTTCATTATCCATTATGATTGCTTGTAAATTTTTATAAATTATTTGCATCATTAAAAATTCAACATGTGTCTAACATAAAAATTCAAAGCTGTCTGGATCAGACAGAAATTTTTTCCTCCTCCTGTCTTATGTCAGGCACAAATATCGGTGATGTTCAGGGTCTTGAAACTTTCTCTTCTCCTCTCTACAGGCTGGCAAAAACAAAGTTGTTTTCCCCAGGGGAGTGAGAGTAAATGCCAAAAAATCAGATAAGTGACACGAATGAACAATTGATATGTAGTTTAGCCCTTCCTTCAGCAGAGGTATTGAGGAATAGTTTGAATGTTTCACTTAGGAGTTAGATTGCAATTTGAAGGTCATGTCCCAGGATCTTGACTTGGTCAGTACTCTATAATATAATAATGGATCATTTTATGTTACATCCTGTAATTCCATATTTTAAAAAAGTTTATCTATTTCTTCAATGAGTGAAAGAGAAGGGAAGAGAGAGAGAGAGAGAGACAGACAGACAGGCCACTCCCAACAACATCCTGACACTGTAATCCATCCCTAGCCTCAGCAGCCTCAGGTCCTGAGCATGTGTGTGTCTTAAGGAGGTCCCTGGATGTGAACCCAGAACCTTTCCATGTGGGTCAGCTTCTCCAAACATCATACTTTATTACTGTGCCACTGTCTGGTCCCTAATTCCACATTTTTGCAAAATGTTAACAACAGTAACATTTATTAAATGCTTACTATGTCCTAGACAGAATGTCCAGTGCTGCACATACATTGTCTGCTTGAATTCCGGCATCAATCTTGTGATGTGGGCATGACTATTTCTATATCATAGGTATTACCGAGACTCACCAAGGTTGAGGACAACTCAGAGCATCTACTGCCATGGCTACTTATCATGATTTATCTGTATACTGTTACGATAAATTTAAGTAAACATAAGATACGTTCTTTATTAGAAATAATTAGTTTTACTCAAATGTCCCTTCCATCCTGTTAAACATTCCTGCAGAAAAACAAATGGACATCTTGGATTTTATGATACTCACACCCTGGAAAAATAATTACAGCCAATCTCTCACTAAACATAATTTATAACCTATTCTTTGTACAAAACAATGCTAAGTTTAAGGGTACTACAAAGACATCTAGTTTTCAGATTCTCTCCTTGTTCATTTGAGAGACTGAGTAATTACCTGAACAATTAAAGAGCTGCATGGAAGAACTAAACAGTTTAATATAATTCAAGAGATGTCCCAAGGCAGAACATGATGAGCTAATAAATGAATAATAGAGGTAATGAGCACCCTCTAAGGTGGTTCAGAGAAAAATGAGATTGATGTGATGTCAGTAATTCTAGAATCCATCATGGTGGAAGGAGGTCAACTAAATACAATGGGTCTTAAGAATGAAAATAATTTGGATGAGCAGGGAAAGGGGAGGTTGAAAGGAATTGTTAAAATATCCTTCAGTATTTTTCTTTTGCTCTTATGAAAAATTAGAAACTGTGTTCACTTATTTGATCAATAACTATTTATTGAGCATTTTCCATGCTTAGAGTAATTGGAGAATGGTCCCTGCTTTCACAGAGCTCTTAGGCTGATGGAAAAACCCCAAGTTATTGAGGCATGTGATGAGATTTACAAAGGGGAAAGTAGAGGGGCTAAAGAATCCCATAATGTGGGGGCTTCTTTCATATAGGAATGAGAAGGGAACCTGTTCACACCTAATATACAGGGTATCAGTCCTTCACCTTCACAGAAATGCACTGGTGGTTTTGAAGGGTGGTTGATTTAGGCTACTAGGCAAAAAGTAGAAATTCTAGGCCTAGGATGATGAATGAGCCATTAAAGGGCAGGGAGAGTTGGCCCAGGAAAAAGTGGTGAAGTAGGCAAAGTTTATGTATGACTGATATGTTTGTTGCTTAGCATCCTTACCCCTGATTTTGGTTACAACATTACAGTTCTTCCTTTGGGAACCACCTCCTCCTGGTCTCAGTACATGTAGTTCAAGGAAACCTGACCCCTGAATTGAAAGGTGGCTGTTCTTGACATTGCATTTCCAAGTCTTTGGTGACTGGTTCAGGAGGGCATACTTGACTCAACTGGTTCAATGAATCAGCCACAAGATTTTGGCTAAAACCATAGGAAAGGAGATGTTATCTCTGTTGGTTACTACATCAAAGAATGTAACCTATGAGCTATTAGCAGCAACCAGCTTCCTTCCAGAAGGAGAGAGGCTATCTGAGAATGAAAACAACCCAGAGAAAAACAGCTGAGAGGAGAGACACTCATGATGACATCATTTGAGCTTTTGGATATAACCATACCTGTAGCCCTAGATTCAGTTTCATGGAATGATGAAATTCTTTCTCAGTTAGATTTTGGGCTCTGTTCATTGCCATAAAACTCTGTAAAGCAGAGTCCCACCTATTTATACACCTTCACCTGCTCCCTTCTTTCCATTACTTCTTCCCATCTTCTGTGTCTTCCTTCCTTCCACAGGCTGCCTCATGCTGACAGCCTGACCTTTAGCTCTTCCAACTGGGCTGACACCATTCCAAATTTGAGTATTTTAAAAGAACTCTTAATCAAATTTTATCTGTCTTGAGTTCCATTCCTACAGATCCTTAATAGAACACAGACTAGTTTGAGAATCTCACATTTCTTTTTTATATTCATTCGAGTCATTTATTGGCACCTAGTAAGCCCATGCACTGTGGGTACTGGATAGGGAAGATCCCTGCTCTCACTGAGCTAACATTACAGACTGTTGCACAATCTAAGGTGACGATAACTAGGGATGATTTAATCCAGGGATTAGCAAACTAAGGTTCACAGTTCAAATCAAGCCTACTGCCTGGTTTTATAGATAAAGTTTCATTGGAACACATGCATACCCATTCATTTACATATATTCTGTGGGTCCTCTCACACTATAGTGGCAGAGCTGAGTAGTTGTAGCAGACTATCTGCCTTACAAAGTTGAAATATTTGCTATCTTACTATCTTACTCTTTATAAAAACATTTACTGATCCCTGGTCTAACTTGTATCTCCTTACAAAGGTAGCTGCAGCATAAATGAAATCCCCAAAGATCTGGTTGTTTTGTTCAGCTCCTCTAAATAATGGAGATGAATAAATGGTGACCTTGAACTCTCAGAAGTTTAATGGCATCATCTGAAATCCCACACTGCAAGCACATTTCTTCCTAGGATTCTGACTTAAAAAAAAAACAAAAAACAAAAAACAAAAAACAAAACAAAACAAAAACCCCACATTTTGCATTCTATCCCGTACTGCAGCTGACTGTTTTAATCTAGAACTATTTCCAGGGCCAGCAGGTGTTGTGGTGGTTGGGGTAATGGACTCCCACATGGCTGACTGCAGCTTCGGTCCTGGAACTGGCAGCTTGCTTTCTTTCTTTCTTTTGCTCTATCTCTCTCTAAGGAAATCAGAAAAAAAAGTAATAAATTAAATAAATAATTATTTAAAACAAAAACAAATTTCCGATTTTACCAATAGGCCAGGAAGATGCTCCCTGTTGAACTCTGACCTTGGGTTCCATCAACCTTCTAGTGAAAAAGCATGACCTGCATTAGAAATTATATATTCTTCATGTGGGGCTTTTCAAACTGTGATTTAGAGGCAGCTTCTTCTAGCACCTATAACTCATCTGTCTCTCATCAAGTGACAGCAATCAGGAAAGACCACCATTTGTAGGTAATTTATAGCATCAGCATCTGCCCCTTCTATTAATTTGGAATACATAGGATTTACAAAAGTAAGAAAAAGTTATTAATGTAATTTATTTAGGTATTTGGAAATGCTACCAGTTTTCCTAATGAAAGGAGACATTTTGATAGTATTCAATGTGCTATGTTTTATTCCCTTCCCCCCTAGTGAGGTCTCTGTAAGGTGCTTTGTTGGAGCCCATTGGTGTATTATTTATGGACAGAGACTTCTTCAGGAAGCATCAACCACCGAGAGTGGTTTGAGGTTATGATTATGGATTTTTCTGTTGCTTTTATTTATTTGTTTGGCATGTTTGGTGGTAGAAAGATTATTCTGTGTGGTTGGAACATTGCATTTGTTATTGATGGACAAAAGGGCATTCATTATTTATTGGGTGTTATTGATTTTTTTTTTAACTCTTGGGGAACTGGGGTCACTTCATATTATTATTGAGTCGTCAGAAAAGTCACAACGTATTTTTCTATGCAAAATTGCATCATGACTTTTCCGACAAACAGATTTTATTTCACCCTACTGGAAAGGGAGTTATCTAATCAGATAGACCCAAGCTCTCCTCTTGGCAGGGAAAGGATGTCAGGTAGGGCAGAGGGACTACCATTAGGGATCTCATACAGTTCACTTCTTAAAGACATGATTGAGGGCCTACTACACGTTTGGTGCTGTGCTAAGTACTTTACCTATAGGACCTCACTGAATCAGCACGAATTACAACAAAGTGGAGACTCCCAGCTTACAGGTGAAAACTTTGAAAATTAGAGTTCCAAAGTAACTTGATCAAGATTATTCACCTAAACAATGACTAAAGCAATAATAATTTAACACTTATTTAACACTCAGTATGCTAGGTTCTGTGCTAAATTCTTTAAACCTAGTACCAAATTTAATTGTTATAACAACCTTTTGGAGCAGATATTATTACTACCTCCATGTTTTAGAGGAGGGAACTGAAAAGAAGTAGGGGAACTGGCTCCAGGTCACCAAACTAATAAGGAGTGAAGCTGAGATTCAAGCCAGATAGTTTGCTTTCAGAGTTGTTAAAGACAAGACCAAAAAATAAACAAACAAAAAACAAACCAATCCCCAAAACCCATGCTAATACATATGTTCTACTTACTGGGAAGGCAACAGGCATCCAACAAATACAGCACTCTTTGAAACCAAAATCCTTGGCTCCCTTGTCAGCACCTGCCAGAACCTGCCTCTTGACTAGTCCTCTTGCCAAGGGCTTGGCAGAAATTGCTCTCTCCCAGCAGCAATTCCAGAGCAGGAGAGGAACTAAGCCTCCCTAACCCTCTCTTAGGATGCAGAGTGGTGAATTAGAAGGACAACTAGACCGAGAGCTTGGAAGCCCCAGGTTCTAGCCCTGTCTTTACTACCATGTAACACTGAGTGAGAGCTATCCCCTCTCTGGCCAGTCTTGTCACCTGTGCAGTGACAGGGTTGGAGTAGATGAACTGAACACTCTCTTCTGGATCCAGCATCTTGGTTTCTGTTATTGAATCTCTGTTCAAGGTGTTGTAGATTTTCCTGTGACTCCTGTGTGAATTAGGCAGATCTCTGGGTGAGGGGAACCACAGATTGCTCCAAGCAATGGAGCACTTCTGTCCTTGGAGTACTGCATTCTGGGAACGTCCTCGGGGCCATTTCTGCGTCCAGAGGATGTTACTCAGGATGAAGGATGAGGGAGAGAAAGAGGAGGTTGCTTGAGGCCAAGCAGTGGCACAGGTAACAGGTAACTAATCCACATGTCAATGGTCCTGAAGAGGTCTTGGGACCTCTCTGAGCACACCGGACTTGCATGTGTACTATCCAGGCTGCCTAGGACTGGAAGCAGATAGTGGAGTAACAATCCTGCTGGGGTCTGTCTATCTCTCTCTCAAGAAATAGATCAACTTTAAAAAAAAAAAAAAAGAATGTTGGTAGTAAGAGCTGCTTATAGGAAGCTGAGTTAAGAAGGCTATTGAGGCAGATAAGGACAACTTTCAAGGCATGGAAATGCTTACTGGGTTGGCAAAATCCCAATTACTCTTTTCTCACTCTAAATGGTAACCTTATCCCTCCCCAAAGGCATATAGTGCTACTCACTTCTCAGTCTTTCCTAAAGCTGCTTTCTCCACCAGTAATGGCTCCTCACTTCTTTCTTATGTGAGTCCCTCTCTCCTGCCACTGTCTCCCACCCCTAACTCCTAAATCTTGCCTCCTCAGTGCACCTATCTTGGTGAACTCCAATCCTTGTTCATCTCTCCCTCTTGCAGTCATCCCTACTACATACAGTTAATTTCTCAGTTGCCTCTAATTGGTTCCCTTGTGTTGGTTTGGCCAGCAGTTGGTCCCCAGGAGATATGGCCCAGGGCTGCTGGCCAAGGAAGCCCTCCCCACCTGTCAGAGGGTCTGGGGTGTAAAACAGAGAGATGGGGGCCAGCTGGTGGCATGGTAGCTAAGGTGGCTGGATCCCCATGGCCAATGACATGATTCAGGTCATGGACTTAGTAGCTTGAGAAATACACTGGGCACCTATGTGTGTGTGCCTCCAATCCTGAAAGGATGGAGAAATGGAGAGGGGATTGTGGTGTGGCCATGCCCCCATGAGGGGCGTTTTCTCACATTTTCTCTCTTTCAAGCTTGGGAATGTGCATGCTCTATAGCAAATTAAAGAAAATGGGGGAGGAGGTGTTATCCTTGACTTTTGGACACTTCTCACTCTCGATCAGAAACATTTACAGCATTTTTACTACATAGAGTCCCTGATGCTGAGGCTACCACAGGGGACACTGTCAATTGTATACCAGGCCTTTGTTTTAGTCCTCACCCCACCACTGCCCTCCCCCACCAAAACCTCTTCCAACAGCTGAACGATCAGACTTATATACATATACACATCTGATTTATTTTCCAGAACATGATCATTTAGGCTTTCTTATTTTAGCTAGGATTTTAAAGGTAGGAAGTCAGCCTTGATTAAGTAAGAAATACAAAAAAGTCTTATACATAGAAAGAGCCAAACATTAGGTATTGGTACTCTTAGAGATCCTGGCTCTTTCATCTTATGTAATTCTTTGTTGTTTATCCCTGAGTTGGGCTGCATGGATACACTGACCCACTTAATGATTTGTTTCCTGCTTGAGAAAACATCCCAAGTCACATAAAAAGTTAGTGAAACACAGAAGGAAAAAAAAAAAAAAAAAAAAAAAAGAGTAGTGATGAGATTTAGCCACTAGATGGCAATCCCGGGCTATAAATGCTTCCTCAATTTTGCTCCTAGTCGACTTCCAAAAATTCAGCCAGGTGAATTTTTCGTCTCACGTCTCGCATTCCTAGGTCCGTTGTCACTGGCTGCACATATATTTCATCTGGTCTGGAAATGTTCAGGAGCACAAAAGTCTCGTGCATTCTTAGCCTACCTTTTTAATAATTCCACAGAAAATTAATCTAGTAAATACAAACTGCAGTTATGGTTAATATTCAAATGTAATTTAAAAATGCACTCTGGCTATTTTTTATTTATTAATTTTTTTTACAGAAAGATTTTTTCTATAGGGCGTGTGCGCTCACTGGAGAGACAGAAAGCAAGAAATACCTGTTCCTCCTCACTCCCCCAGGGAGGACGGCCATGCTGCAATCCCTTTTCCATTCTATAGAGATCTTGGGCGCACACGCACCTGGCATGAATTTTAGGTCGCCGGGTCCAGGACTTGAACTGTGGTTTACTATGTGGGAGTCCAGGGACACAACTATTATACCATCTGCTGGTCCCTTTAGTTACTTTTAAAAAACAATAAATCTTGATTCTGCTTTAATAAAAGCAGAACAGTAAAAGGGAAGGTAAATGTATCTCAAGGAAATTCCACCTCTCTCCACTGGGAGGGGCCCCCACACAAGCAAAGATGGGCTCCAGTGGTTGCATCTACTCCCTGTAGCTCTGCCCCCAGCCCAGAGCTGCCCAGAGCTACCCAGAGGAGATGGACACAAGGTCAAAGCAGAGTCACCAAGGTCTTATTAATTAGAGAATCTGAAACTTACATCAAGGAGACAGAGAAGCAGGGAGCTGAGTTTTTGGAACAGAAAGCACCACTGAATTATCTTTATTGGCGTCTGATAACTGCCTGGTATTTAATTAATACTGAAACACAATCCCTGCATTTCCTCTGATTGAATCATGTTAACCAGTGTCTATCTCTGAATACCATCAGGAAATGGACTAGCCTAGAATGGATTTCTACTTATTTTTGGTCAAAAAGATAATATGACCCAAGTATCAAATCTGAAATTGATCACAATAAATTCCTAACCTTCTCACTTGCTAGCTGTACCCTGGTCACTATTTGTCAACAATATGAAGAGTGTTAGATTCCAGGTTGATGATTTGTCTCAATTAACCACCAGGCACCTAAACTCTTCAGCAGAGTCATTCACTGAAGATGTCGCCAACAGGGATAATGAACAAAAACCATAACCTCTCAGAACTGAACATTTTCTGAAACCACTGCTCCAGTCAATAGAAATAAACTAAAATGGTTTGATATCACAGATAAAAAGAATTACTGGCTGTATCAAAGACTCTCAACTGCAGTTGATTTTGCCCTTCCCTTCCCTGGGGATGTTTGGCAATAGCCATTGACTACTGGATAGTCTGCAGCGGCAGTAAGAGTGCTGCTGGCATCGACTCAGCCTCTGACTATATTCTTTCTCCTCTATTCTTTTGATAACTTTTAAGATTCTTTTTGAACTCTTTCACATCAAGGGCTCCAGTTAGATATTAGTACAACACACCGGACAGCCTTTTGCAACCAAGAATGAACTGGCTCTTATGTCAAGAGTGCTGAGTTTGAGAAATCCTGGCCAAATCTTTCACCTTCATTCAGTGGTGGGGAAATGTTAGGTAGTTCTAGGAGGTATCCAAGTCAGCAAAAGAAAGGATGGGGCTACTTGTCTCTGACTGGGTAGGATACACTGTTTGGCCTTTGGTCTCTGCCCGCCCCCTCTTTTCCCTCCATTCCCATCCAGTGTATTTGCACACCCTTCCCAGCTGTTTGTGAATTGCATCAGGCCATCCATTTGTCTCCAGGAAAAAAAAAAAAATCCAAAAATGCAAATGGCTTTTTGTCTGCTAAGTACACAGTTTTGCAAAGAGATATTTAAACTAGGGTTGGTAATGTTTTTCAAAAAAGGAGCCTATTCTAAAGCATGTTCAGCCTCTTAAAGAGTCACTTAAAAAAACAACCATCCAACCAACCAACCAACCAAACCCTCTTGTGGAGAAATAGTTACCCATCTCTTTTCAGATGAACTTGCTTCTAGCTTTACTGAGAATTTACTGTTTCCCAAACACAGATTTCTCTTCTTTCCTTTTACTTTCAAGCGTCTTACCATTCCACAAGGCAACTTACCTAACAGGAGGAAGCCTCGGTTCCTACCCATAAAATAGGGATGATAACACATGCGTCATAGAGCTGCTCTGGGTTGTGGTGTGCCCTTTCTCTGTGTCCCCACCCCTGCGCGTGTTGGGGACTCCAGAAGCCATGTCCATGGCACATGATCTTGCCCTCTTGGTCACAGCAGCCTGACTCAGTGCTGAACACCTGACCCAGGCTGAACCAATCAGATTCCTTTATTCCAGATGCAAAATATAGGATAGAGAGGCCCAGGAAGGAGCAACCACTGGGCCGCCGTGATGGCAGTTCACAAGGTGTCTGCCTCCAGTTCTCACGCTGTCCCTTCTAAATGTATTTCCTTCTTTAAGTTCTCTCTCCTCAGTTTAATTTTTCAGTTTTTTTTTTTTTGCCTTGACTCAGCCTCTATTTATAGATTTCTTTCTCTTCTCTTCCTCCTTTTATACCTTTTAAGAACCTACACTCCCTACGCAGTCCAGCGCTCCTAAGACTGTAGGCGGTGGCAGAGACTGCTTCCGTTTTTGGCAGGGTCCTTCCACCCACGTTGCACTTGAAAGCACTTCACAGTCAGATTCAAGGGCCAGTTCAGAGGACGTCTCCTTGGAGTATCCTTTGGTTTTCCCAGCATGAAGGAATGTGCAGTTTGCCAGAATGGAATCCTTACTCTTTCATATTTGTCATTAATGTACATGACTTTTTTGCCTGTGAGTGTGCAGGCACCCTCAGGTCATGGTCTTCACTTTTCATTTATTCAGCTTTGACATCTAAGAGGATTTTTTATCCATTGTACTTAACTGAAATTTAACAAATAAATTATTCACTGTATTTGTGACTTGGGAACTTCTTCAATAATTGTCATCTCATTTTTTCTTCAAGGTTGTAGAAAAATGCTTATGTATATCAAAATAAATCAGAGATGAGTAAGAGCTTCTGTCAAATACTTTCTCCACTAAGCCCCCCTCCCCCAGATTCCCTTAAAGAATGAATGCTTTCACCCCAGTGTGGTGGTGCAAGCGCTAAAGTTGCATGGGAGGCCCAGGTTCAGATCTCAGACCAACTTAATACAATGAACAAGGCAGCACGGACCCGTGACCCTAGCTAACTGGAAAATCTAGGTGGGAGGACTGTGGCATGGCCACACCCTGTCGAAAAAATAAATACTGGGGCCAGATGGTGCAGGGGTAAACACAACACTCTGCAAGGCAATCCCACATGGGAGGTCCCCTGTAGAAGTCTGGAGACCTCGCTGAGAATGTAGGGCATGCACTTGCTCACAATCCGGGGCTGGCTGAAGCTTGGGGGTGGGGATCACAGCATGGAAACCCTGTTGGGAATGTGTGCACATTTTCTCTCGCTCTGATACTCCTTAATATTTTATTCAGGTAATTTGGAAGATCAAGCCAACTATAGAGGAAAAAGTTTTTTTTCTTTTGTCTTGACTGTCCACATTCAGCAAAGCCACTAATTATGTCATTCTTATTCACTCCACTTTGCAAGCTGGTATAGAGAGATTTATTAAACAGAAAAGAAGCTATGGAATGTTCTAGAAAAATACACCCAAGGGGATTAGTGTTAACTAGGGAAATTCATGGAGTACAGTCAAGCTATTCAAAGAACAGACTGAGGCACCTTGATTCTCAAAGTGTATGTCTCACATCCTATGAGGTAGGCTATTTTAGGTGGCAGAAAGAAGGGACATCAATCAAATGGCCTTTTGAAATAGACATTTCTAGTTTCTTCTGATTAGCTCAGAAGGAAATTTTCAGTGTGGTGGAAGAATGTCTTAAATTTGCTAAGCATCTTTTACTTTATAGGGAACTTGTTTTGTTGACATATAGAGCCTCTGACAGGGAACAGAATCAATCTACAGCTTGATAACATTGTTTTGTTTTCACTTTTTTTGTTTGTTTTGAGACATTTTTGGTACAGGATGTGTGCGCTTGCTGGAGAGACCAAGAGAGACAGAGAGACAGAAAGTGAGATAGCCACACTGCAATCCCCTCTCGTCCATTCTCCCCTTGGGATCCTGGGCACACACGCACACGTGCCTGGCATGAGTTTCAGGTTGCTGGACCCAGTACGAGAACCACAGTCGGCTACGTGGGAGTTCAGTAATGTAATCATTATACCATCCGGTGGGTCCTTCACTGAAGTTATTTTGATACCCAGTCTCTAATTTACAATCAGACAGAACATGAGTGTCTTTAAAACCTACATTAAAAAATGAGAATAGGGACCAGCAGTTAGCGTAATGACTATGTCGCTGGACTCCCATGTAGTTGATCGTGGTTCGCGTCCCAGACCCGGTGGCTTAAAACTCACGCCAGGCGCGTGTGCGTGTGTGCCCAAGATCCCAAGGGGATGGCAGGGTGGCCATCCCCCCTGGGGGGTAATTTCTTGCTTTCTGTCTCTCCGTCTCTCTCTGTCTTTCTGGCGAATGCATGTGCCCTATAGCAAAAATCTCTCCAAAGAAAAATGAGAATAAACTTAAAGAAAAACAAAACAAATAACAGTACCAGTGATATATAAGCATGTTGTGAGGGTGGTCAAGAAGGACACGTTTGGGGCCAGCAGATGGTGCAGTGGTTACGTTGTTGGACTCCACATAGCAGACCATGGTTTGAGTCCTGGATCTGGTGTTCTGAACGTCCTGCCATGTGTGTGTGCGTGTCCAAGATCTCAGGAGGAGAATGGAGGAGAAGGGATTGCAGTGCGGCCAGGTCCCCTCTCCCAGTGATTTCTCACTTCCCCTCTCACTATGTCTGTCTCTCTCACAGGTGAGCGCATGCTCTCTAAAGCAAAACCTAAAAAAAAAAAAAGAATCGCAAGTTTTAAAAAGATGCAGCTAGTTCTGGGCCTCCTCTGAAGTTCAACAGTTAAGCACTGAGCATAGGGAGCCAGACCCCACATGGGCAACCAGAGTTTAAATCTTGGCCTTGCTGACATGAAAAATATGCCAGGAATGTGTGCATGTGCCTCAAACCTTGATGGGGGGAGAAACGGAGGAAGGAGATTGCAGCATGACCGTGCCTCACTCGAGGGTGATTTCTCTTTCCTCTCTTTCTCTCTCTCTCTCTTTTTTTTTTTTTTTTTGGGCAAGCCCATGTTTCGTCTGACAATAAAAACATTAAAAAATGTAGCTAGTGCTACAATGCATAGATAACTGCAGTGAATGTTAAGAATATGCTGGATTTAAAAGAGGGAGGGTGTTTTACAAGAAGATACATGTTGTAATTCTTCTCAAAGCCATATTTGGAATTGAAAAACCTCATCGTTAATATTTATATATGAGGATTTACTCTTACATAATGTTCTCAATTCCTCTGAATAATTTCCAAGCTGCATTTTATATTCTATGTGTGTACATTGTGCTTTTAGCAGGACAGAAGAGCAAACATTAACTGTCATAGTCTGATTCTGACAAATTATGCAAACCTCCGCCTAATCCAATTATTCTGTATAATTAAAGTAGTTAGTTTTAAATTATAACAGAGCTCAATTTTGAGGTGAAAAAAAATCACTCTTTTTAATTTTCTAGTGCCTTGGTTTTATCCAGCTTTGCAAATTGTACTTATGGTCTGTCTATAAAAATAAACATAATGCAAATTATGATTTAAATCCCTGTGGGCAAGCTGTTCTGCCGCATTTGTTAGAAAGCAAATAAGACCTACTTTATGGCCTGTTTACTAAACTACACATTTCAAAATTTAGGAATTTAAAAGACATAGACTACATTGTCTATGCCATAAGTATAGAAATTAATAAATGGTATAATGCCTTTAGGATGACATATAAAACTTTTAAAAAAAGTGATTCATTAATGTTTTTCTTTTAAATTATGTGGTGATATAGAATTTTAAAAATGTATATATATGTTTAAAAATATATACATATTACTTGTGCTCATCACTTAAGCTATGTATCAGCAATTGGTAGAATGGGAAGACTCAGACCTGGGAGTTTCGGGTAATTCGGTTTTCATCATGGGAGATCACTCGAGCATGCTTTATTCCTCTACGTCCCTTTATCTGGATTGTGCCAGTGTCGATGCTTTAAAAACCAGTGGCAAGAAACAGGACTCCCCTCTCTTCAAAAGGCCATTATATTTGAAGTCTCCAATATATTCAGCCTCAAACTGTCTTATGAAATTCTAATTGAGGACCTCGGGGTAAGCAACATGTTCTCAGATTAGTTGATCCAGTTCTTGCCCTATGGAAATTTTTGCAGGTAAGAATTTTCACAGCAATATCTAAATATTTAGGTCTTCTCCATTGCAGGAGAAATAGGGCATTCTTCTCTGGATTCATGAATTAGGAAGAAACACACTAGGAAGGTTTTCTGCTGTGTGACTTGCGCCCATGGGCATACCCAGATCGAAAGGAGATGCTTCCTAAATAGACGCAGAAGAGGAAAGCCCTGCACTGATTTGCATGGCTTTAACAGTGAATGCTGCTGTAGCTACAGTCCCTGGGTGGGGGTCATGACACAGATGTGGCAGGCTGCAGGTCACCTGCAATTCTCAGTACATGTTAGCCATAGTGCAACAGTTTTCTTTCAGCTGTGCCTCCCCCCCAAATAAAAGCATAAGGAAGAGAATTAGGCAGATGTTAATATAGGGACACTTACACATTTTCTATATTGAATTAATTTTTTTGTGTGGACAAAATCTAGTAACAATTATTGGCAGTATGCTTTGTACCAAAGGTACCAACAAATTAATGACCTGGTCTCCTACAACTCAAGAAATGGCACTATAACTGTCTAGTTGTTCGTCTCCAAATCTAGGTACTATCAATGATTTCTGTCTTGACCCTGCCATTCTTACACCTTTGTGCATGCACGTATGTACCTGCCCAACCACACACACACACACACACACATACATATACTCTCTCTCTCTCTCTAATTCAAGCATGAATCTTTTGGTATCATTCTCAAAAATATTATATGTCTATATTTCTATACTGTCAATCCAACCTCTAATACCATCAACTGTTGCTTAGATCACTGCAGTGGGCTATAACTTGTCCTCCTTTGTCTACTTTTGTAAAATAAAATAAAATAAAATAAAATAAAATAAATACATTTAGTAAACAAAAAAAAAAAAAAAAGTAAATTCCTGTCACTGGAGACAAGATGGGTGAATCTGGAAGGTATAATGCTAAGTGAAATAAGTCAGGATATGTTCTTACTTAACAAATGCAGCATATCATTAGTTGTTAGTAGAAGCTAAAAGATTCAATAGCATAGAAGCAGAGGTTGTAGAAGCACCATAGGAGGGGGGCTTGGGGCGGGGGGGGGGAATTGAGAGAAGTTGATTAAAAGATACAAGAATGCATGTAAACAAGCAGATGTATACAGTTTGTTATAGAACTGAATACTGCTGTGAAGAGCATCAGTAACAATTTAATATCTATTTTCAAAAACAGCAGTAGAGGGATTTTAGAATGTGTACATGGTAATGATAAGCATTGGGGATGGTGAGTATGTTTATATTTTTTATTTGATTACTATATACTGTATACTTGCTTTAAAAACCCATACTGTATCCTACAAAGATATATAATAATTATATATAAATGAGAAATGATAAATGTTAACAAAAAAGAACACATGTAGGGGAACCAGCAGTTAGCACAATGGCTATGTCACTGGGCTCCCATGTAGTCCACCACGGTTCGTGTCCTGGACCTGGTGGCTTAAAAGTCACGCCGGGCACGTGTGTTTGCGTGCCCAAGATCCCGAGAGGAGAATGGAGGAGAAGGGATTGCGGCATGGCCATCCCCCTGGGGGGGGGTGTGTGATTTCTCACTTTTTGTCTCTCTGTCTATCTGGCGAGCACATGTGCCCTATAAAAAAAAAAAAAAAAACAAACAAAAAAAAAAACAAAAAAACCCCACATGTAACATGTATGAAGTTTTTTTCTTCTGATGATTTATAAAAAGAACAGCGTTGTTGAGGTATAATTTACATACTATAATACTAAAATCTTCATCTTTTTATTACTTTTAAAATTTATTTATTAATAGGGGCTTTTGGGGGACCAGTAGATGGCATAATGGTTACATAGCTGGATTCCTATGTAGTTGACCATGGTTCAAATTCTGGACATGGTGGTTTAAAACTCACGCCAAGTGCATGTGCATGCATGCCCAAGATCTTGAGAGAAAAATGGAGGAGAAGGGATTACGGCATGGTCATCTCCCCTGGGGGAGGGCGATTTCTCGCTTGCTGTCTCTCTGTCTTTCTCTGTCTCTTTCGTGAGTACATGCGCCCTATAGCAAAATCTCTCTCTCTAAAAAAAAAAAGAGCATTTTTGTTTCATTTTGTTTCATTTTTTTTTTTTTTTTCAAGCCACAATCCCCCTGCCTTAGCCTCCTGAAAAGCTGGGACCACAGGCACATGCTGCCATACTGGGCCCTTTTAGACTATGCTGGCCTTGTTGACCAGAGCTCTTAATTCTCCCGCCTCAGTCTCCTTAGAAGCCGGAACTACAGATGTGTGCCACTGTACTAGATTTAGGGTGGGCAGATAACTGAAACTAAGCTTCCTGTGTGGCCTCAGCCTGCTGAGTAGTAGTGGCTACCAGCGTGTGACACTGCAGGTGGGTCAAAATCCTGTGTATGATTCAATGATTTTTTTTTCTCATAAATTTATAGCACTGTATAACTATCACTATGTTACAATTTCAGAATATAACTATCACTCCAACAACATCTTTTGTGCCTGTCTGTAGCCTATCACAGTCCCACTCATAATCCTAGGCAACCACTAATCTCCTTTATGTCTCTATAGATCTGTGATCTCTTGGCATTTCATACAAATTAAATAATATAATACATGGTCCTGGCTCTCTGCATCTGAGTAATAATAATTACTATTATTCTGCCAAAGGACACATGAGTTTGCTAGAGAGGGAAGGTAGGGAGGAGCAGTAGAGAGAAAGAAAGTGAGGATTTATTCTCCAGGGGGATGGTCACACCATAATCCCCTCTCCTCTATCCTCCCTCTTAGGACTCTGTGCACATATGCACACATACCCAGTGTGATTTTCAAGCTACCAGGTCTGGGACTTGAACTGTGGTTGGCCATGATGGAATCCAACACCTTAACCACCATGCCACCTGCTAAGCATGTATCTGACTTTTAAAAAAAGAATTACTGGGAACAGCAGTTGGTGTAATGGCTATGTCGCTGGACTCCCATGTAGTTGACCACAGTTTGAGTCCTGGACCCGGTGGCTTAAACTAATGTGCATGTGCATGTGTGCCCAAGATCCCAAAAGGAGAATGGTGAAAAAGGGATGCTGGCATGGCCATCCCCCCTGGGGGGTGATTTCTCACTTTCTATGTCTCTGTCTCTCTCTGTCTTTCTGGTGAGCGCACGCACCCTATAGCAAAAACCTCTCTCTCTCAAAAAATAAATAAACAAAAAGAATTACTTATTTAATTTTAATTATAATTATTATTTTTTTAAATTTTTCTATAGGGCATATGCACTCACTAGAGAAAGATAGAGAGAAAGAGAAAAAGTGAGAAAGCAAAGCTGCCAGACCTGGGATTTGAACCAGTCGGCCATGTGGGAGTCCAGTCCCCCAACTACCATGCTACTGCTGGTCCGGTATCTTAACTTTTTTACTTACATAATTGTTGAGACTTATCTGTGTTTTATCAGGACTTCAAGACTTTTTATTACTAAATATTGATGTCCATATGTATCATTTCTGAAGCATAATAGTTAAACACCTGGGAGGTCATCGCTCAGCTTCAAACTACAGAATATTATGAAGCTGTTTAGCATGCTGCTTCTCCCTACAATTCATCACCCACAAAACAGCCAGCATCATGGCCATCCTCTGTCAGCCACTCGCTGAAGACTTCCTGTTATAATGACCTTAAATATTGATGTCCATATGTATCATTTCTGAAGCATAATAGTTAAACACCTGGGAGGTCATCGCTCAGCTTCAAACTACAGAATATTATGAAGCTGTTTAGCATGCTGCTTCTCCCTACAATTCATCACCCACAAAACAGCCAGCATCATGGCCATCCTCTGTCAGCCACTCGCTGAAGACTTCCTGTTATAATGACCTGTCATGGTCTTCGAGGCTCTCCAATGATATGGTTCTGACCTTCCTTTATCCCTTCTTGCTCACAGGCTCTAGAGAAGTGTTGTTTCTGTTCCCTGAGCATTACAAGTTTATTCAAACTGGGGTCTTTAAACTTGCCCTTTTCTCTTCCTTGACTGTCCTT
Source organism: Tupaia belangeri chinensis (assembly GCF_000334495.1). NCBI lineage: Eukaryota > Metazoa > Chordata > Mammalia > Scandentia > Tupaiidae > Tupaia > Tupaia belangeri. The sequence continues at coordinate 2,637,602 of NW_006160083.1, read as the reverse complement.
TTAGCTGATCTTCAGATAAATGGATCCTTCACGCAGAATTCTTGTCTCCGATGGCACCTCCTCAGGGAAACAGTTTGAGACAAGCCAATGTCAAGGGCATGATCCCCCACTCCTGGCCAATCCCCATCATATCATCCTGTTTCCTTGTTTTATAGTACTCACTGCTATCGAATTATTTACTTATATATGTACTTCTCTTCCCACTAGAATATAGGCTGAGGACAGGGACTGTGTCTGTCTGGTGGTTCACTGTTGCATCCCTTGTGCCTAGAGTGGTGTCTAACAAAAATTGTTGTGTAAATATATATTGAATAAAGGGACCAGCACTTAGTGTAATGGCTATGTTGCTGGACTCCCATGTAGTTGACCGCGGTTTGTGTCCTGGACCCAGTGGCTTAAACTCATGCCGGGCGCATGTGCGTGCGTGCCCAAGATCCCGAGAGGAGAATGGAGGAGAAGGGATTGCAGCGTGACCATCCTCCCTGGGGGGTGATTTCTCACTTTCTGTCTCTCTGTCTCTCTCTGTCTGTCTGGCGAGTGCATGCACCCTATAGTGAAAAACCTCTCTAAAAAAAAAATATATATATATGTGTGTGTGTATATATATATATATAAAATAAAGAAATAAGTTAAATCAAGATACATTTTGACTGAATTCATTAAAGTTTTTTTTTTTTTTTTTTTTTTAACCACATGCACCTGGTGTGATTTTTTTTTTTTTTTAGAGAGATTTTTGCTATAGGGTGCATGTGCTCACCAGAGAGACAGAAAGCCAGAAATCACGGCCATGCTGCGATCCCTTTTCCTCCATTCTCTTCTAGGGATTTTGGGAATGCACGCACATGTACCCAGGTCCAGGACTTGAACTGTGGTCTGCCATGTAAGAGTCCAGTGACGTAATCAATCATTATGCCATCTGCTGATAGTATTTTTTAATCTGTTCTTTCCCCTTTATTTGAAAGCGAGTATTCCTATGAAGAAAATATAATCACTTGTGCCCTGATAGGTTTAACCTCATGCAGACAAAGTATGGACTGTGATTGTTACTTGGGGTCTAAAAAATCGGTGTAAGTAACATGCTATACTTGCTGGTTTGGAGTTCTGCTTTATTTACCTACCTTTTTTTTTTTTTTTTTTTTTTTTTTTTAAACAATGTGTTTGATGTAAATTTCAGGAGACTTGTGGTTTCGATCACCCTGGCAACCTAGGTTTAGAATTAAACTCTAGTAACTGCCTCTCTGTTCAGAGTGTCCTCAAGGTTACACAGGTTTCTCATCCTTTTTTCCTCAAGTACCTGAATATTTCCGTTTCAAATATAGATCACGTATTTTTCTTAGTTTACCTTTTTTAATTTTTTAAGAGGTTTTGGCCTTAGGCCTGTGAGCTTACTTGAAAGAGATAGAGACAGTGAGAGTTAAAATAAGAAATTACCACCACCCCCCCTCCAGGGGGGATGGCCCTGTTGCAATCCCTTCGCCTCCATTCTCCTCCCAGGACCTTGGGCATGCATGCACACTTACCTGATGTGAGTTACAAGCCACTGGATCTTGGACTCAAACCATGGTCGGCCATCTGGGAGTCCAGCAACATAACCACTACGCCATCTGCTGGCTCCGCTTAGCTTACTTTTTAAAGAGATACTTAAAGTCAAATGGAAAGAGAATACTTTCCTCATATGATGTGTGTATGGATACATTTATATCTGTATGACTTCAAAAATGATCATGAAAAAAATGAAATTTAAAAATGAATTTATTTTGGGGACCCGCAGATGGTGTAATTGTTATGGCGCTGTACTCCCACATGTCAACTATAGTTAGAGTCCTGCATCTAGTAGCTTAAAACTCATACTGGGTGCATGTGTGTGCATGCCCAAAATTCCGAGAGGAGAATGGCGGAGAGGGACTGTGATGTGGCTGCCCCTGGGGGTGATTTCTTGCATTCTGTCTCTTTGTCTCTGTCTCTCTGGCAAGCTTGTGTGCACTATAGCAAAAATCTCTCTCTAAAAAAATAACTGAGTTCATTTTGGTACAAAAGTTCTGAAATCCATGCACAGTGTTTTCATAATACACATCTCCCATGAATTTTTTTAAAATTTCTTGTATGTATAATATAGACACACACTTATTAAAACAATACATATATGTAGACACTTTTCCCTAGATTCCAGGAAAATTTAGGTGTTAAGTAAAAAGGGTAGTAGCTGATCTTAATTTACTATAATTAAAATCAACTATATTAATCAGTTCTAAGACCTGCTTGGCAAACCCACTTTAATTTGCTTAACATGTACAATATGGATTAGTATTCTGATCACTGAACGTTTAACAAATGGGGAAAAACGAACCAAAAAAAATCTCTGTTAATCAAGAACTTAAGCTGGGCCCATGGCCCAGTGGTCAGAGGAGTCAGAGCCTGCACAGCTTCACAGTTTGAATCCTGGCCTTGGTGGCTAAAGAAACATGCTGGGTGCATGTATGTGTATGCCCCAAATCCCCAAAGGAGGGTGAGATGGAAGAGAAGGAATTGAGGGATAACTGTCCCCCATGGGAGATGCCTTCTCCCTCCCTCACTCTCCCTTATCTCTCTGGTAAGTGCACATGCCCTCTGGCTATGAGAAGGGAAATAAAGGACTTATAATATTGCTAGCTATTGTGAAAGACCTGGAAAATTCCTACCAGATGTGTTTGTTTCATATGCATTGTCTCTCCCTGCATATTTTAATTCATTACTTTGTTTCCTCCTGATGCTTATACCCAAGATCCTACACAAATATAACTAAGACATTAATTGCCCTCACCTCCATGTACAAACACCACAATGTAATCTGCTTGCTTAGTTACATGAAGTATCACTCTGCTGTTTATATAATAATTCTAATTGTGCAGCTTTTTTATGTATGCCGACAAATGGAGCAAATTGAGATTGCTCAGTGAGGCCAGGGAGTGACCTTCATTGAGCACAGTGATTTGCTTGCTGTTTGTATACAAACAGCTCGACCACATCTTAATTCCAGGCTCACACTGAAAAGCTGCAACACATGCTCTGAGGCTTCCTAAAACAGACAGCTTCCTGATGGTTGAAGCTGAAGGGACAGAGGTACCCCTAAAACAGACTCAGCAAGTGACTTTCAGCTGTAAGTTCCTTTCCCTCGGCATACAGGATGACAGAGATTGAGTAGGTATGTTCACCCAAATAAAGTGACCAACTGTCCCCAGAACGCAGGACTTTCAGGGCTAAGACTAGAAAATCCTGCCTAAATCAGGATGAGATGGACACCTACCCACCAATATGTAGAAAACAACTAGCTGGTGAACAAATAATATCATTTCTAGGAATTTATCCAAGAGAAATGATCACTGATGAGTATAAAGATTTCCATACAGGAGTATCTATCATGTGCATTCACCTGTGGGCGGGTGTGCACCAACAGGTTCAGAAAGGCAAACTGGGAAGCAACACCGAAATATTTATAGTGATTATTGCTAAGTATTGGGATCAGAGGTAATATTTCATTTTTCTTTACATTTTTAACTTTTTACAACCAACGTATTCATTTTTTTTTTGCTCAGAAAAACAGCAAATATTAATATACAAATTAAGCCAATAGAAAAACAGGCCCAGGACCTTATACAAAATAGTCACTAAATAAATATTTATTAAAGTGTATGCACAAAATATGTGCTTTCCCCCAGATTTTTCAGCAGCTGCATCTGTTGGGAGAGTCCTGGGTCTAAAATTTCACTGTAGAATTGGAATCAAGCCTGATTTATTTACATGTAACTAAACATTACCCTCATGAAAGACTTGGAGTATCAGACACTGACATTATTTAATGAGAATGACTTGCTGGCTCCGTGGGATTGGACCACTGTAGGACTTTTCCTGAGATCTTTTCCCATTATTACCTTTCTATCTACAGCAAGCACAGAATAATCCAATTTACAAACCAAGCAGGAAATGAAACCCAGATGTGGAAGAGAATGTGTTAATTTTCCTTTTAGGCTTGGTGTCAATGTCACCCTAATGTCAGCATGTAGCATTCTAAAAAAGGCACGTCTCTGCTAATGTGGAGAAAGAACAAATTTGGTACAGCTGTAGAGTAATCCTTGCAGGAAATAAAAGATCCAGCCTGAGAACTGGGTGTCCCGGTTTCCAGCTGTATGTCCATCACCTACAAGGTTGTACAAGGTACCAGGCTAACTTCAGCTCTCCCAAGGTCATTGCCAAGACACTGGCACTGCAGCTTATGAAGTGGTGAGTGATGTGTGTAAAGCAGTTTGGTGATGATAAGAAATTGCGGACTCATGAAGGAAGAGCCAGGTGTTGGCCAGCCGTTTACTGCACAACATGAATGCAATCACCCAGGGCAGAGTACTACTTTTGGAAAAGGACAGAAAATGGAAATGAAAAGGGGTCTTGGCTCTTTGTGCCCATATATCTTGAACCTGTCCCTTGCACTCCTTTTCCATGGTGACAATCATCTGCCACATGGTGACAGCAATAGCCTCTCTGCCTTTACTGCTCCTCACACTTCCTGAAGTCATTCTCCATACAGCATACACATGGCTCTTGCAGATTTGTAAACCCAGTCAGGTTCACTCATCCTCACTGACTCCCTGTTTTTTCCCTTCCTTCTCACTCTGCTCCATCTACTCTGGTGTTTTTCTGCCTTTCAATCTTGCCAAACTCCTTCTTTTTTTTTCTTTTCTTTTTTTGGAGAGGTTTTTACTATAGGGCGGATGCACTCGCCAGACAGACAGAGACAGAGAGACAGAGAGACAGAAAGCGAGAAATCACCCCCGGGGGGGATGGCCACGCTGCAATCCTTTCTCCTCCATTCTCCTCTTGGGATCTTGGGCATGCATGCACATATGCCTGGCTTGAGTTTAAGCCACCAGGTCTGGGACTCGAACTGTGGTTGACTACGTGGGAGTCCAGTGACATAGCCATTACGCTAACTGCTGGTCCCCCAAACTCCTTCTTAACACAGAATTGCTGAACTTGGGATTCTCTCTGCCCACTATTTGTAGAACTGGCTGCTTTTTTAGGTTTATGTTTAAATGTCACTACTTGGGAACACCTTCTGACACACCTAATTAAAACAGCTTCTTGTCCTCAACTTGGAGAAGCTCCCTCCAATCATCCTGACTCAGCTTCACAGCAGTGCTCAGAGTGCCACGAACCCATATTTTGGCTGAAGCTAGACAGGCTGAAGGTTGAAAAGAAATATCTGGCAAAAGCCAATATTGGTATCACTGGATCATTTCTGAGAATATGATAATAAAGTGAAATTATTAATAATTCAGTTCTTAGAATTTTATTATTAAAATTCAATAGCCAAATTTTAAACTTTTGTTGTTATGGTACAGAAAAAATTTCTTTTTTTTTTTTGGAAAGGTTTTTGCTATAGGGCACGTGTACTCGCCAGACAGACAGAGAAAGATAGAGAGATAGAAAGCAAAAAATCACCCGCCAGGGTGAATGGCCACACCGCAATCCCTTCTCCTCCATTCTCCTCTCGGGATCTTGGGCACGAATGCACACATGCCCGGTGTGAGTTTAAGCCACCGGGTCTGTGACTCGAACTGTGGTTGACTACATGGGAGTCCAGCGACATAGCCATTACTCTAACTGCTGGTCCCCAGAAAAAATTTCTTAGTGCTATCAGCTGATAACTTCACCCTGGTGCCTCTATACAGCACACCTACAATAGACTGCCAAATACATGTTTACTTTGATTTGAGGTTGGGAGAGGAAAGGAATATTTTGTTATCAGTTCTGCCAGTGTGAGGAACTGCTGACAGTGACATTGAGGGCAGGTTGTTAAGCTTTCCTTCCTTCTGGATAGGAATGGATTATGCTAAGTCTTACTGTGTTTTGTTTAATGTGACGCATACTAGTCCACTGAACAGATCTACAGAGGTTAGCACTAAGATAGAGCCTAATCTGCACTTTTCTGCCTTGTAGTGTTATTTAAATTTTACAAAGATTTCTTGGCTCAAAACAGATATAATGTTCTTCCTAAAGATGTCGCTAACAGATTCTTTTACTATTGATGTAGTTGTTCATTTAATTGCTTGCTCATATAAAATATTTTACAGTTACCAATGATTATATATGCTATCATTTTGACAATATATATTTGTTTTTGTATTTCTGCAGGTGAGTGCAGACAGACTTCAACATATAAAGCACATATGAAGATTGCAACTTCAAAATGCATTTGAAAAGCTCATCTACATTAAAATATGAATATTGAGGAACCAGCAGTTAGCGTAATGGCTATGTGGCTGAACTCCCATGTAGCTGACCGTGATTCAAGTCCCAGACCCAGTGGCTTAAACTCACGCTGGGTGTGTGTGTATGCATGCCCAAGATCCTGAGAGGAGAATGGAGGAGAAGGGATTGTGGCATGGCCATCCCCCCTGGGGGGTGATTTCTTGCTTTCTATTTCTCTTTCTCTGTCTTTCTGGCAAGCACACACGCCCTATAGCAAAAAGCGCTCCAAACAAACAAACAAACAAAAACAAAGAATATTGAGATATTAACAGAAAGTCAGAATGCCTTGTTCGTATTACTGACATGATCATGTTGATCAGCTCTGATGGTCATTGATGTGATTACATGACCACTGAGCAGGATGAGTTTAAAGAGCCAGAAGTGATTTTGAAATAACACTTGATGATTATGTCTTCCAAAGACAAGGCTGGAGCCTAAGCTATCTGTAGTCTATCTGCAGTTTTGGTTACCTTTGGTCACCTGCAGTTAATCATTGTCCAAAAATAGGTTGAGTACAGTTTAGTAAGACATTTTGAGAGAGACCACATTCACTTAACTTTTGTTACAGAATATTGTTATAACTGTTCTATTTTATTACTAGTTATTGTTAATCCCTTACTGTGTTTAATTTATGAATTAAACTATCATGGGTATGTGTATTCATATAGGAAAAAACATTGCATACAGGATTCAATATTATCTGCAGTTTCAAACATCCATGGGGGATCTTGGAATGCAAGATCTAGTGCATAAGGCAGGACTACTGTAACAGTTGTTGACTAAAAAACCAAGCCAGGACCAGCAGATGGTGTAGCGGTTTATGTCTCTAGACTACCACATAGTTGACCATGGTTTGAGTCCTGGATCCGGCAACTTGAAACTCACACCAGGCACATGTTCGTGCATGCCCAATATCCCAAGAGTAGAATGGAGGAGAAGGGACTACAGCGTGGCCAACTCCTCTGGGGGGTGATTTCTCACTTTCTTTTTTTCTGTTTCCCTCTGTCCTTTTAGCACACGCACCCTACAGCAAAAATCTCTTCCAAAAAAAAAAAAAAAAAAAGGCAAAAAGAACGTATACAAACTTTGGTGAAGCCCTACCAAATGATTTAACATTTCTACTGTTTGTCCCATTAGATTGGGTGTGCTGTATTGATAGGGCTCTTGCTTAGTTCACTGCTGTATTCCCAGCATCTTGAAGGCATGGTGTCTAGCACATAGTAGCCACTCAGCTAAAATGAGATAAATGAAGAAGGGCCGGCAGTGAATGAAGGAGTCCTGTGACCAGCACCTTGAGCTCCTCTCTTGGTGATCTGATTCTCTTTGTGATTTCCAAGTATTTTGAGGTTGATGAATGAGTTCTGATCACAATTGATCAAAAAGCACAATGAGTTCTCCCAGAGGTTACCATTTCTACAGACCAGGTTAGCTTAGAGATTTGTTTTGTTTGGTATCCTTTTAAAGCAGGAAAGTGTGAGAGAGAAGTGTTCTCTAGGTCTCAAGTCCTGCCATATGTGGCTCAAAGGAAGTCACATAATACTGCTCTTAGGGTAGAAATAGGTTGCATGACTTGATACAGCAGGGAGAAAGGTGACAGTACATGGCAGGACAAAACTGGGACATCGCACCCAGAGCCCCGTGCCAATGATTCTTTTTTTCCTAATAGTCCACAAATATTAACACTGTTGCTCTATTCTACCGCTTTGTGCCAAGTGAAGGTAGGCATGAGCTCTCCACCTCTCTCTCTCTCTAGGAAGTTTACAGAACAAAAGTACCCAAAACAACAAAACCTTGCCTTCATTTGACAGCCTATTTGCTAAAGATCCATATACCTTCAAATTTACACAAATTTAAACTTGTGCCGTAGCTAGCAATTCCTTGATGTCTATCTGTGTGTATTTGTACGTGAATTTTAAAAAATTTGTAATTTATTATTTACATTTAATTATTATATGTCTTTGTGGGGTACAGTAAGCTTTTTTAAAGCATGCCTGGAGTGTATGATAATCAAATCAAAGATATTATCACAGTCATCATCTTCAATAGTGAACATTACACTAAGTATCACTAGTCTCATTTTGTAAATGAAGAAACTGAGGTTCAGAAGGATTCAGTAACTCACCCAATCTAATGATGTCCATGGCACAAATGGGATTCGAACCAGAGGCTCTTATCTCCAACCTTTAGCTCTTAAGTCTATGCTGATCCTACATTTTCTATTTATCACTAAAATGTTTCCAGCTATGAAAGTTTGCCTGAAATATCTGCCCCACCACAATTCCTCTGAACTGGAAACTATGGAGTAGGGTAAGCATTTTCAAGTTCACACCAAGGAACCCAGGTAGCTCTGAAGGAATCCAGAGCCTCAGAAATTCCCAAACACCCAGTTGATTGACATCATGCCAGTATGCTTTCTCTTCCTCAGAGGCCCCACCTTCATCTGTGTCCTTGTAGTGAGGTGTGTTCTATATCATAGCAAGGGGGGAGTACTATAAAACGAATAAGAGGGACCAGCAGTTAGCGTAATGGCTATGTCGCTGGACTCCCATGTAGTCGGTTCATGTCCTGGACCCGGTGGCTTAAAACTTATGCTGGGCGTGTGTGCGTGCATGCCCAAGATCCCGAGAGGAAAACAGAGGAGAAGAGATTGCAGCATGGCCATCCTCCCTGGGGGGTGATTTCTCGCTTTCTGTCTCTCTGTCTCTCTCTGTCTGTCTGGCGAGTGTACGTGCCCTATAGCAAAAACCTCTTAAAAAAAAATAAGAAACTTACAAGCACACAGAAGCTATTATTTCAGCTGTACTCTAATCTCATTTGATCAATGTCTTTGATCTAGAAAGAAATTGGGAGAACAAGCTTTTGGAGACCCAGGCTGCAGAAGCTATGACTCTCAGTGAGGATTCAAAGAAGACACTGTCCTTTGACTCCTCTCACCTTTCAGAACCAGCTCTTTTATCATCAAATCAGTGGTGGCCCACTTGAAGAGTATGTCCTCTGGCTCTGGAAAGCATTTTGACGACAGTGCTTGTTTCTCCTTTGGCAGACTTGGCCGTTTGCTTTCCATGTGTCTTGAACCTTAGGGCCTGAGGAAATGCAGCAGGTGGGAGCAGGCTCCCTAACTTCTCTGAGCTTCCCTTTCCTTCAATATAATGAGAGGGCAGTGGGTACCTCTTTCTTAACAGTACTGTATAGGATTCAGTGAGATTTTTGTTTATTAATACTATTTCCCCCAGGTTACAAGATTCTGCTTATTGGACTCAGCCCTTAACACAGATGACATCATTTTTCAACCACTCCTCCATGGGCAGGTTATGTTCTTGTCTCCCTTAAAAATTTGGGGAAACTGAGGCTCAATTAGGAGAATCTGCTTGCCCATTGTTACCCAGCTGGTGAATGGTGAAGCTGGGATTTAAACCCAGGTCTACTGACTCTTAACCATGTGGTATCAGCTAGTTTAGTGCCTGGGATCCAGTGGATTTCAATAAGTGGTAGAGGAAATCGTTATTGATAATGCTTTTCTTGAGAATGATCATTATTTTGAATGGCTCTCTGGGACTTTGTAAGTGTCTCAAGAGTAGGAGCCACCTCTGGCTCATCTTTACAGATTCATACATGCATGCGGGTCAGCACCTGCTGAGTATTAGTACTGAGGTGGAGCACCTGTGCTGGCGTGAGTGCCAGCACACTTAGCACCATTTAAATAAGGGCAGTACAGAGCAACCGAATTTATGGAAATGAGTTATTTTCGATAGTTTTACTGGGTATTCACTGCTAACTGAAATATCGTTTTTAATGGCCTGATTTCCTTTAGACTGGTATAGTAGCAGACTGAGTTAAAAGTATAGGCTATTGGGAAATAAATATTTGAGATGATTGTGCTAATTATGCTGATTTAACTTTATTATTCACTGTATTCACATAATGAACAAAAATCACACTGTACTCCATAAGTATATATAATGAATATACAAGTCAAATATAAATATAAATATATATATTAGATTGTTGGGAAAATCATGACATATTTTTCTATTTTTCTATGCAAAAATGTGTCATGACTTTCCCAATGACTTAATATTTTTAAAAAGTAACAGTCTTTGGATTTGGCTTCATTACCTGTGCAACTTGACCAAGTTACTGAAACTCTCTGGATCTCACTATTGCATTAATAAAATGGGAATAACAACAATACCTATCTCATAGGATTGTGTAGAGCACTAAATAAGACAGGGACTATGAAATACTTGGGACAGCTCCTGGCCCATGGAAAGTACTGAGTAAGTGTTAATTTAGACCCAGGCTACCATTATTTCCCCATCCACTACTATTCCCGTCAAATAAGAATAAAGTCAGGATCATAACATGTGATGACTACGTGACAGACATTGTTTAAAGCATTTTACATATGCTAATGAATTTCATTATCACAAGAATATGGAGACTGAGGCAGTAAGAGTTCCATAGCATGTCCAAGGTCATACAGATGAGCTATGAACTCATCTGGCTTTCAATTTTGAGCTCCTATCTATCATGCCACACATGCTTTTATGCAATCTCTTGCTTTATTATTAGTGAGAATTTAGAGTTTCTAAACAGCATCTCATCATTACAGGGAAATAACTATATGGCATTCCTTCCCATGTTCTCCCTGATCACTTCATAAGAGATGTACCAGTTTTCCACGCTTGGGGAGAAATGTGCTGAACTGGACTCCCATTGCACAGTGACAGGCAGCCAAGCCAGCTCTTGGATTGCTCCTGCATTAGATGTAAGTGGCAGGTAATCTTCTCAGACAAGGCATTAGATATGCTGTGTCAGAAAGGAAATGGCCTACAGTCATTTAGTCCTCATAGGGTTATCTTTAAAAGTACATCTTTGTTTTTTTTGCACTCCAGATGGGAGTACTCGTGAAATCAGAACTTTTACGGATTTTTCACACGTAAATGGAGTATCAATGTGATCAACTCTAGCCACCACGAGCTTCTATCTGCGTTTGGAACTTCTACCAACTCTAGAAATTTCACCAACTCAAAGCTAGTTTCAATTCCTGAAAACTCTGCCTTAAGTTCTGTTGTTATGTCTCTTCCCTGAAGTAGCTGGATGAAAGAACTATACAATTGTCACAGTAGGAACCTCAGAAACCACTTATCAGGACTTGATGAGCTGGGAAGCTGAGTGAGTTATGTAAGATAGGTTGGCAAATTTATAATGGGATTGGGAGCAGAGGTTCCCTCTCCAAAGTCTGCTCCCAATCACCCCCATTCCTTTCTATACTCTACTGTCTGTTGTTTTACCAGCCAGCCCACCCTTACCCTCTAGCTCATCAACAAACACAAATTGGTCTTAAGTAAATGTCAGGGCTTATGGATCAAGTTTTCTGGTCTGGGAGGCAGTACAGTCTCTGAGCATCCTAAACTGTGATTATACTTTTACTTCCTCCCAATCCTCTTCTGATCATCTGGCAAAGTCAAATTTTTGGGTCAATGTTGGCATTTGCCACTTATGATGCAATTAACTCAGGAAGAAACTAAGCCTTTTCTCAAAAAGGAAAAACAAGAGCAACGGGAGACCTGTTTTCCTTTTGTATGCAGTATTTTGGAAGCTCTCAATATTTGTTAATCAATATGCCTGTGGTTCCAAGTGTACTGTGGTTCTTGAAGATGTTTTGGGTTTCGAGATGGAAATTCAATCAAACCCTCCCTTGCTTAACATACCCCAGTGCCTTCTCCAGGGTCTTGGAATGAAGTTCTAAGTCTTTGTGTGGCCTCTAACAGCCTTGTCTGGCCCTGCAATCCTTTTTACCCTATTCCTGTAAATGCAACCCCCACTGACTGATCTCTAGTCACACTGTTCTCTTTTCTGGTCCAGAAACACTTTACACTGTTTCTTACTTGAAAGCCTTGTGTTTGCTGTTCCCTGTACCTGGAATGCTTTTTCCCTGGTTCTTCTGGCGGCTTGTGTTTCCTCATCCTTCAGGTATCAACTCAAGCAGAGCTCCATCTTTCAGGTATCAATGCAAGCAGTACCACTCGGGGGGCTTCCTGAGCCACTAGTATAGCCCACACTCTTAGTGTTTTCTACCACGGCAGCCTGTCCTTTTTTTTTTTTTTTTCAAAACACAAATTATAATCTGTTATCATCTCATATACTTATTTATTCATTTATTTATTACCTATGCCCTTTACTAGAATGTTCACTCCACAAAGCCAGGCCTTTATATATGTTATTCACAACAATAGTCCCAGCATTAGCCCGACATCAGAGATGCATTCCATGCATACTAGTTGAGAAATGCCAGTGCCTACCCTTTCATACCATTCATTTACATCTAAACTTTAGAGGAGTCATTCAGGAAAGATACTCTGCTTCCACTTAAACCATTCCAAGGCCCAGTACCTAGAAAACATTTTTGGTAAATTGGGTAAAGAAGTACCATTACAGCAATGATATATGAAGCAAGCAATTGGAGGAAGCGACTTTCTTTTCTGACTATAACTGATCTAATGTGGGGGGAGTTAAGAGAACTCAATTTCTATGAATAATTTGGACATAAGGAGTCTGGCCTATTCTGCATTTTTCCACTAGGACAAAATATATATTTCACAGTAAAAACAGTTTTATAGAAAGTCATCATGTTAAAAAAAATAAAACAAAGTCATTATGTTTTGTTTTTGTCTTTTGTTTTAACTTGGTCTCACCAAACAAGGTGCCACTGAGGGGGCTGAATGGTGGCAAAGTAGAACATGAAACATGATAGTCTGTGAGGCTGACCTACAACGGAAGGTCCAGAGTTTGTGTCTGGTGTCCTCCCTGAGTACACAGAGTACATGTATGTCTGTGATCCAGGACTGGAAGAAACTGGAGGTGGGGGGATCATGGAGTCAAGACTCTGTGTTGTGTTGTCTCTCTGTCTTGGTCTCTGTCTCTCTCTCATTCATCAGAGAAATAAACTTTTTTTTTTAAGTGCCATTGAAAGATGCTAGGGTTGTGATGAGATTTCACAGTCTGGGCATTTTATTTTCTTATTTCTTTGGAAAATGGCAGGAGACAGTTTGGCTGTGCTTTCTCATTCCTGGCAATAATGAAATCCATATGTCATGAAACCCATGACTTGTTAGGGAATAATGAACTTGTTAAATAATCAAGTACCAAATGGCATCTTTGGTTTCGATTCAGAAGAACATAATTCTGTACTAGTTAGCACAATACTGGGTTGTTAATTCAAACTTCCTTTCTTTTCAGCAAAATTATTTAAATGTTCTGGTGTTCAGTCCTCAGGGCATGCTTTTTTTTTAGAAGACAACTTTCACTATAACAAAAACTACCAAGCAAGATAATAATTTTGGAATACATCTTCTACACAGGGAATATGTCAGATTTCTTTACATCAGTTTTTCCAAATTAAGGTATTTTGCACATCATCTTCCGAGTCTGTGCCATTTCCACACATGGACATAAGATACTTTCATGATTACTTTATGTCATATCTAGGTACCACCTGTGCTATTATTTACTTAATATATTTTATTTAAATTAACTCACTTTTTAAATGTTAATATATTTCTTTAAAAAGGAAGACTTATGCCACTGCTGTAAAAGACAAAGCACCACCACCAGCCATGAATGAAAGGTAACCACATTAAGATTTAAATGATGCTATTAAATTCTCACGGAATCTTGTTGCCTGTAGTGGGCTCTAAGCCCAAGGCCTGTGGAGGTGTTAAAGACCTACTAGTGCCAAATTAAAATGTTCTCCTTGACCTGATCAGAAGAACTGAAAAATACACAAAAAAGGAGTACAATCGTTTGGTTTGATACTACTCAGTGTCTTTGTAACACCTGATGTAGTCTCTGTTATCAGCAGAGGTGAGAGTGCCACTCTTTGAAACAATACTGCCTTGGGGCTGGCAGGTGGCTGGTGGTTAAGGCGCTGGACTCCCACAAGGCCAACTGCGGTATGAGTCCCAGACCTGGTGACTTTCTCTCTCATTTTCCCTCTCTCTTGATCTCTCTCTGGTCAAATAATAATGATAATAATAATAACAAAAATAAAGAAAATTAAATAATTTTTTAAAAAGAAAAGTATTGCTTTATAGTAAGAATAGCCTTCCATTCTATATTGAAGGAGGTAGAACAACAGACATGGATTCTTAGGATTGTTCACCTAAGAAAGAGATTGTTCACTTAAGAAAAGGATTTTAACTGCTTCTGCTTTGGCAGCCCCACCCCTCTAACCCCACCACTGGTTTTCAATCAGTAGCAGAAACAATGCGCTTCAACTGGAGCCTATGTATACACAAACACACTTTTTTTTTTTTTAAGAGAGATTTTTGCTATAGGGTGCAAGTGCTCACCAGAGAGACATAGAGATACAGAGAGAGATATAAAGCAAGAAATCACCTCCTGGGGGGATGGCCACACCACAATCCCTTCTCCTCTATTCTCTTTTCAGGATCTTAGACATGTACGCACACACACCCAATGTGAGTTTTAAGCTGCTGGGTCTGGGACTCAAACAGTGGTTGGCTACATGGTATTCCAGCAATGTAACCATTATGCCATCTACTGGTCCTGAAGCCAATACTTCTTAATAACTATATCTCATGGAGACTTTTTTTTTTCTTTTCTTTCTTTCTTTCTTTTTTTTTTTTTTT
>NW_006160083.1:2593592-2622361 GCF_000334495.1 Tupaia belangeri chinensis | reverse complement strand
GGTGAGAGTGCCACTCTTTGAAACAATGCTGCCTTGGGGCTGGCAGGTGGCTGGTGGTTAAGGCGCTGGACTCCCACAAGGCCAACTGCGGTATGAGTCCCAGACCTGGTGACTTTCTCTCTCATTTTCCCTCTCTCTTGATCTCTCTCTGGTCAAATAATAATGATAATAATAATAACAAAAATAAAGAAAATTAAATAATTTTTTAAAAAGAAAAGTATTGCTTTATAGTAAGAATAGCCTTCCATTCTATATTGAAGGAGGTAGAACAACAGACATGGATTCTTAGGATTGTTCACCTAAGAAAGAGATTGTTCACTTAAGAAAAGGATTTTAACTGCTTCTGCTTTGGCAGCCCCACCCCTCTAACCCCACCACTGGTTTTCAATCAGTAGCAGAAACAATGCGCTTCAACTGGAGCCTATGTATACACAAACACACTTTTTTTTTTTTTAAGAGAGATTTTTGCTATAGGGTGCAAGTGCTCACCAGAGAGACATAGAGATACAGAGAGAGATATAAAGCAAGAAATCACCTCCTGGGGGGATGGCCACACCACAATCCCTTCTCCTCTATTCTCTTTTCAGGATCTTAGACATGTACGCACACACACCCAATGTGAGTTTTAAGCTGCTGGGTCTGGGACTCAAACAGTGGTTGGCTACATGGTATTCCAGCAATGTAACCATTATGCCATCTACTGGTCCTGAAGCCAATACTTCTTAATAACTATATCTCATGGAGACTTTTTTTTTTCTTTTCTTTCTTTCTTTCTTTTTTTTTTTTTTTGAGAGGTTTTTGCTATAGGATGCATGCGCTCGCCAGAAAGACAGAGACAGACAGAGAGATAGAAAGCGAGAAATTGCCCCCTGGGGGGGATGGCCATGCTTCAATCCCTTCTCCTCCATTCTCCTCTCAGGATTTTGGGCATGGATGCATACGCACCTGGCGTGAGTTTAAGCCACCAGGTGCATGACTCGAACCGTGGTCGACTACGTCGTAGTTCAGCAACATAGCCATTACACCAACTCTGGTCCCTCATGCAGACTTTTCCACATTAAAAAACAAGACCCACTGGTCTCTGAATTCCTCCCTGCCACAAGGCCTTTGCTGACCTTAGGACCTTTGTACAAGCTATTCACTTTGCTTGGAATGTTCACTACCCCACTCTCATTCCTCTACTTTTATAAGTTTAGTTCATACGTCTCTTATGTCATATGGTAGGCTTATTTTGACTCTGTTTCCACCAACTAGAAGATAGCCCCTGCTAGCTTCCCTCATAGCACTCTTTTTCAGTGTTTATTATGTTGATTCATTATTTTTCTAATATTTCTGTTAAACTCTAAGTGCTATGGGGCTATAATAGTGACTATTTTCCTTTTCACTGTACAATACCTTGTACATACACACATACATACACACTCACACAATGAGCATTTGATGAAATGTTGTCCTAATGACCTAATGTATTGCATTCAATATAACATATTATTTTGCTGTATATTGATAAGTGTGGCACATACAGAAAGATTTTGAAATAAAATGTCTTATGCTATAAACCAAATAATATTTAGAAAATATAATAAAAAAATTATACTCAACTTCCCTGAAGATTGTATTGAGGATATAAGTCATGACTAAACTCTTTAAGATGAATACCTAAAGCCTCCAGAAAGGAAGAGATTTTGTAATTTCCTTCTGTTCTGTGCTTTGAAGGAACTGAAATCCTTGTTATGGCTGTTGGATATGACGGGTCTTCAAAAGATTCAAAGAAAATGTGTATTATAAAATATCCACGTGTGGATTTTAAAAATTTTGCACCTAAACTTTTTTAATTTAATGTTTTTAATGAACTTTTTGAAGTGTCCTCATAAAAATGTAATTATCTTGTTTGAAAATAAACAAGGTGCATGTCTTCTATGACCTTCTAGGGAAACCAGATGTTTACCTTGGAGTTAACCAAAATGGAACCAATGAAAACTACCTTCTGTCAGACAAAGAGGGGGGAACATAGCTTACGTTGGTTTAGAAGCCTCAGCCTGGTCAGTCTGCAGTTTCTCTCCGCCTTCCACCTCCATTGTACAATATACGATGCGATTTGGAGCTAAGGATTTGAGGCCTTGAACTTCCATGATCACCACCTGAAAACAAAAGCACACATAACAGAGGTCACTGTTGATGCCCAGGGCAGCAGCACCCAGAAGGAAATACACAGATGAGAAGAAGTTACCACAAAAGCTGACAGGTATCTGATGGCTTCTCACAGGCTTCTTTCAGTCGTGCTGGGAGCAGTCAAAGATGAAGATGCAATTCCTTACCATGTAGCTTATTGCCTTCCAGATGGAAGGATAAGCTTCGCTAACTCAGATGCTCACAGGGACTAGTCAGATAATGTGAGGCAAGCTACTATTTCCATGCCAAACAAATAGGATTGCTTATTTCATTTCCATCAAGGAACAGGTTCTCTCTTAACGTGCTTTAAAAATAGACTAGCTTTTTATTCAGCAGGTGGCACAAACACAGGCTCCTGAATTCCCTTTTCTGTTTACAATAAGTTAAGCAATTATGCACGTACTAAGATAAAGGGCAAGCATCATTTTGCATTAGAGTCAGAGATGCAATAGGGAGTAATGGGGACTGTGGCAAACCGAGGAGCACATGTTCCACCAAAAGAGCAGCAACCATTGCAGGCTACTGCTGCCTTGTCTTTCTCCAGCTCAGAGCTACCAGATATCCCAATTTCTCCTACCAGAAAATGGAAATCTGAATCAGAATAACAATCAGAGAGCTGATTCTGAAATGATGACAGCCAAATAGAAAGGAATAAACGATGCAAATACTGTGCAGGCCAGCCTTGTTGGCTCAAAACAAAAACATGTCTGCAGCTGCACAGTCTCTGGTCTAGACTGAGGGAAACGGCTGACATCATGAAGAACCAAAAGGTATTATTTACAACTTCTGGCACTTCTCATCACTACCTCAAAGTCCTGCATTGCCTGCTATTCTGATATTTAGTGGTATTCTGATATGCCTTAGAGAGGGGTCGGGAAGAGGAGAGAAAGAGAGAAAGAGAAAAAGTTCTTTTACTGTAAAATGAACTGCTCTCTGGTATCCCTTCTAGTCATGCAATTCTTTTTTTTTTTTTGAGAGGTTTTTGCTATAGGGTGCATGCGCTCGCCAGATAGACCGAGAGAGACAGAGAGACAGAAAGCGAGAAATCACCCCCCAGGGGGGTTGGTCACGCTGCAATCCCTTCTCCTCCATTCTCCTCTTGGGATCCTGGGCACGCACGAACACGTGCCCAACGTGAGTTTAAGCCACTGGGTCCGGGACGGGAACCGCGGTCGACTACGTGGGAGTCCAGCGACATAGCCATTATGCTAACTGCTGGTCTCCTAGTCATGCAATTCTATAATTATATAAAATATGTCTGTACCAACTTGCAAATTCAAACCTTAGTCTGTCCTTTTTCTTTCCCTCTCCCTCTTGCCTCTCCTCCCCAAGTCCCCCGAAACATACTGACAGAGATGTGCAATGGCTTTCATTGGCACTTATACTCTGATATGCAATTTACTGTTCTAATTAAAAAATATCTGGGAACTCTAGGGCATTTCATTCTGAACGTGTATTTAGAAGCTGAAGTTGTTTGAATCACATGCAGGTGAGAGCACGGTTGGGGACCCACCCACACCTATGTTTCAGGTAATCAGTTGTAAAATATTGAGTCTAGATAAAGAATTAGAAAATTACATACTTAAAAGCCTCACAAAAATGAATAAACCATGTATCCCCCTTTTTGTAGGAAGACAAGAGGCAGTAGGGAATAAATTACCACCTCTAATTGGCAACAATCAAATTCAAAGACACCTAAGTAAAAGCATTCAGTGCCTCAGGTGGCAGCATTAAAAAAAAAAAAAGAAGAAGAAGAAAAGAAAGTTTCTGTGAAATTACACTGATGATTTTTTTACACACCGAGTGCTCTATATTTAATAGAATACTGCATCTTCTGACTGCAAAATACATGTTGGAAACACTGTAGTGTGAGCAACTCAGCTGAACCAGGCACAGGAAACAAATCACCTGCAGTTAGTTCACAGCAAGCCTTAATGATGTTCTAGAAAACTAATTCAGTCTTTACACATCCTAATTAAATGTACAAAAGTTTTATTTATTCCCTTGGTCTCCCTAAATCTAGGGTCATCATGAAATCCTTGTGGAGTTTTGAACTTAAGTGGTTATAAGTGGTTCTCAATCTTTGGGATACATTACACGTATCTCAGTAACTTGTTACCAGAGCTGTACTCTCTTTATCTCTCTCTATATATATATGTATTTTTTTTTTGAGAGGTTTTTGCTATACGGCGCATGCGCTTGACAGAAAGACAGAGAGAGACAGAGAGATAGAAAGTGAGAAATCACCCCCCAGGGGGGATGGCCATGCTGTAATCCCTTCTCCTCCATTCTCCTCTTGAGGTCTTGGGCACACACGCACACACACCCAGTGTGAGTTTAAGCCACCGGGTCCAGGACTCGAACTGCAGTCAACTAACTACGTGGGAGTTCAGTGACATAACCATTAAGCTAACTGTTGGTCCCTATATATATATATATTTTTTTTTTTGCTATAGGGCGCGTGCGCTCGCCAGACAGGCAGAGACATAGAGACAGAAAGCGAGAAATCACCCCCCAGGGGGGATGGTCACGCCGCAATCCCTTCTCCTCCATTCTCCTCTCGGGATCTTGGGCACGCACGCACACGCGCCCGGCATGAGATTTAAGCCACTGGGTCCGAGACGCGAACCACGGTCGACTACGTGGGAGTCCAGCGACATAGCCATTACGCTAACTGCTGGTTCCCCCTATATATTTTTTAAATAAATGATTGAGGCATTTTTTTACATATAATAAAACCCATTTCAGGCATACAACTAAATGATTTTTAGTAAATATACCGAGTTGTATGATCATCATCATAAATTAGTTTTAGAGCATTTTAATCTCCTTAATAAGGTCCCTTATGCTCGTTTGCTTCCCAACACAGGCAACACTAATCTACTTTCTGTTGTCATTAATCTGCCTCCAGGACATTGCACAGCAATAGAACCATACAATTTGTGCTCTCTTGTATCTGGCTTTTTTCACTAAGCATACTATTTATGATACACACACACACACACACACACACACACACACACACACACTTTTAAAAATTCATGATAGAGGGACCAGCAGTTGGCGTAATGTCTATGTCGCTGGACTCCCACATGGTTGAACACGGTTCACGTCCTGGACCCAGTGGCTTAAAACTCACGCCGGGCACGTGTGCATGCGTGCCCAAGATCCCGAGAGAAGAACGGAGGAGAAGGGATTGTGGTGTGGCCATCCCCCTTGGGGAGTGATTTCTCACTTTCTGTCTCTCTGTCTCTCTCTTGCCTGTTTGGAGAGCACACGCATCCTATAGCAAAAACCTCTCCAAAAAAAAAAAAATTCATGATAGAGTACATGCATGGTGTGTGTGTGTGTGTGCATGTGCGTATACACACGCAAGAGAAAGAGAGGGAGAAAGAGACACAGCCTTTCCTTTACTCCTTCAGCCTACAGAAGCAAATACCTGGCATGTTTTCAGGCTGAATCATGCTAGGACTCAAACCATGGTTGACATGTAGCTTCCAGCTCTGTGGTCTGATATGCTACTGACTGTGTGACAGAGGCTGGACCAGGTTGTTCCCTTCAATTGCTGCATCATATTGCCTTATATGGACATACCATACTTCATCTATTTGCCAGCTGATGAACATTTAGGTTGTTTCTACTTAGGGTCACTATAAATAATACAGATATAAATACTTGCAATCCAGTCTTTATGAGGACATGTAGTTTTACTTCTGTTCTATCTAAGAGTAGAGTTACTAGCTCTCATGATACTTTTCATGTTTAACTTTTTTGGAAAAATGCTCACCTATTTTCCAAAGTGACTGAACCATCTTATATTCCCATGCTTAGAGACTCTGGTTCAGTAGGTCTGGGTGGTGCCCAGGAATCCTCAAACTGAACCAGCTTCCCAGGTAATTCCAGTGTAGATAGATAAGAACCACTCCCTACATTACATATACAAAAAACAAACATAAGAAGAGGATTTACAGAGATATCTGCTGATAACATTGAATATTCTGCCCTAATACTGAGTTTTCCCTTTGAATGCTAAGATAGCATGGTAGGGACAATTTGTGTCTACCATAACAAGGGACTCTTCTGTGTAGCCAGCAAGAAAGAGGATGGAAAAGGAAATTTACAAATCACCATGAAATTGCCTCTCAAAACTATAACACAGGTTGTCAAAATTTTTCAACTTTCTAAATTGCATAAAGTCTTTATAAGATCCTTGAGCATTGCTTTAAGATAGGAAAAGTACTCCAAGATTAAAGATACTAGGTGGTTATTAATATCACATTTCCTTACTAAAACACGTGGGCTCCTGGAGATGGGGAATCACTTGCTGATTAGATGACCTATACTTAGCAAGCTGTTATTTTAATAACTGCTCCTGAGGTGCAAAGGGGGAAAACAAGCTGATTGTAATGCATCTAATCACCCATGTCCTGCTTGCTGTGCCAGGAAACTTTTAAGGGCTTCGGGCTTCTTACCTCCAAGGAGAAAGACAGCACGACGTCTGACTTGGAGAGCTGGTTCTCACTCTCCTCGCCCATGTCGATGATCGAAGCGTTGTGGCTGCGTTTGAGTTTCTGAAGCTTGAACTCCCCGCCCTTAGAAACCGGCATGCTCTCCAAATTGGCCATGAGCAGGTTGACGGACGACTTCAGCTCCTCAATGTACATGTTTTCCATTTCTTTGGATACAAACTTGGGAAATTTGCGTTCCTTGTGAAGAAATACAAAAGTATAAGCAGAGGAGTCAACAGAGGCCTGATTTACGTAAGTCTTTGCCCCACAGCCCAGAGTTACGATCGCATCTACTGCTACTGAAAACTTCTCAGATTTTGTGGCATTACGCTATCGGAAAATGTTCAGTCTAGGTGAAGAGACAGTTGCCTGCTCTCTAGTTACCTGAATATCTAACAGGAAAAAAACAAACAAACAAACAACAAAAAACCATACATAAGCATACAGGGCATAAGGAAGAGTTCAATATTTTATTATAGTTCTATTCCCCCACACACAGTTTTTCCAGCAAATTTGATTTCTGGAAAACAAATGGGGTGACATTTTTCAAAACCAGTTTCAGTTCAAATAGTTTAACAAAATGCAGTCAGTTGTTTTTAAATTATGGAAACGGAAAGATACCCTATTTCTGGATATCTACAGAGATTTTCTTCACATGAATAATTCAAAAGAAGCTCATTTGAGATGTTTCAAACATAGCCTGTAGCTATTTCTAAGAAGAAATGTTACCGTTTTCAAGAAAAAATGAAAAAAATTAATGAAGTGATGAGAAATGTGATTAAAACTCTTTAGAAAAAATTGAGCAATTTCCCGTTGGAAATGACCTTTATTTTTTTCTTTTCTTGGTTATGAATTCAATTGTAATACCAACATGTTCTAGCCATGGTATTTGTTTTGCCACACCTCTAAGCTGTTCAGGTGGTTTGAGTTTACTTTAGATTGATCACCTCCTCAAAGAATCATTCCCCACTTAGACATGATCCTGCCTCCTTGGCCCCACTCCATAATAGATGGGATGAAAAGCAAGCCCGCTCAGTTTGTCTATATATTTTTTTTTTTGGCAAGTGACAGAAAAAATTTAACTCCAACTGTCTTAAACAACCAAAGCAACTGATTAGCTTGGAAATGTCCTAAGGTAGGTCCAGCTTCAGGTGAGGCTGTAATCAGGGCTCACATGATGTCATTATAATTAAATTTTTCCTCAAAATCTTGGTTCTGGTTGCTCTGAGTTGGCTCCACACTTGGTCTGGCTCCCCTTAATGCCACAAAAATGTTGCTAAAGATCTGGTCCCCATAACATCACATCACACCATTCTAGAGGAATAGTAACTATTTTCTTCTGTCATATCCATGGAAGATGGAGAAACATCCACCCCAGGATTCTCACCAAAGTTTGACTTACGTACATAACCTGAACCAATTTTATGGTCAGTAATAAGCAGTGTTGATTTGCTTAGGCATGAGTTATGTCCGTCATCCCTGTGGCTAAGGGTAGAACTCCACTTAGATCATGTGAAACCTGAATTGGCTTGCCAACTCTTTGCAGCAAAAAATAAGATGTCTAGTACGTGGGAGCCTTACTCAAAACCAGTCAACCGATTCTATTAACTGCCCAACTATCAATCAGGCATCCTTCCTTAAACAATTAAACTGAGAGATACTGAGACCATAATTGGTTGGTAGAGATGAAACAGTAAGATTATACAGACGCAAAGCTGGCTGCCATATTGGACCAGGACAAATCAGAATAAGCCATTTGACAAAGAAAAGAAATAGGTGGTGATATAAAGAGGAAGGGAGAAAGGGAGATAGGAAAGAAGGAATAAGAAAAGGTGGAAGAGAAAAGAGAAGAGAGAGAAGTGGCAGCTATCTAGAGTCACAGAAAGGATCTTCTGACTTTTATTGCCTTTCTAACACCACAAAGCCCAGTTATTCCTCCTGCATTTCAGTTCCTTGAGAATCTCTTATTAGGTTCTTGGGATAGTCATAACACATTTTTTTGCACAGAAAAATATGTCATGACTTTCCCGACAATCTAGTATTTTCCTTTCAGTAATCCCCTCTATTATTAGTTAGCTAAAAGGGTGGTTTTTCTTTTTTTTTTTTTGGACCAGCATGTAGAGGTCGACCACAGTTTGAGTCCTGGACCTGGCAGCTTGAAAATCACACTGGGCATGTTTGTGTGTGTGCTCCCAAAAGCCTGAGAAGAGAATGGAGGAGATGGAATTGTGGTGTGGCCAGCCCTCCAAAGGGTGATTTCTCACTTTCTGTCTCTCTATCTCTCCATAGAATGCACACAGCCTATAACAAAAATCTCTCTAAAAAAGGAGTATTTCTTCCTTGCCATCACAGACACTTCATTCCAATACACATAGTGGTTTCCCTGTACAGGGCTTAGAGATGTCTTTGTACTGCACCTGTCTTCTTCCTACCTGGAGGCTGTCATAAGTGTTGCCCCCTTTCTCCACATCTCCCTGGGTAATTCACAGCCATCCTATCAGCTTCCACATTTCGGTTTCCCATATTCTACTGCTTATGTTAATAATATCTAGCTCATACCAATTGGTAACATTTATTGCAATGATTTGAGAGTTTGTAATCCCTTTTCCTCACACTCCCACCCTCCAACCTAATACTCAATTTGATGGTATTTGGAGATTAGAACTTTGGAAGTTGATTACATCAAGAGGGCCCTGCTTATTAATGAGACTAATTCTTTTATAAAAGAGACCCCAGAGAGCTCATTTGTTCCTTCTACCATGTGAGGATGCAGCAAAAACAAACGAACAAACAAAAAAACCCAAAGAACAAAAAACCCCAACTGTCTATGAACCAAGACATGGGCCCTCATCAGACACTCAGTCTGCTGGTGCTTTGATCTTGGACTTCGCAGCCTCCAGAACTATTAGACATAAATTTCTGTTGTTTACAAAGCAACTTATGGCATTCTGTCACAGCAGCCTAAATGCACTAAGATATTTATTGTAACTATAATTAATGAATCAATTGTGAATCTCATTTAATATCTGTCTTTCCTGGTAGGCCATGAATCAAGACCATACCTATCTTTAAACTCCTACTGAATTCTTGTATCTAGTAAAACATTTGGCGTATAAGGATTCAATATATATGAGTTGTGTGGATGGATCGATAGCTTATCAAAATGTTGGTATTAAATATCAATGCAGCTAAAACTCGGCTGTGAGGAGGAGGTACAGAGATGATAAATTAACTTCTGGAAGAACACTGAGCTTCTGCTTTTCTATGTAAATGAGGATGGGGGTCTGAAATCCTCTCAGCACCCTCGAGTACCAGTTCCTTCTGGAACCCCTTAGTACACTCACTTCCTGCTTTAAGGTTGGGCTCAGCCCACTGTGTGGTACTTTCCAAACACATCGTGGGTGAATGTGAAAGAATAAGCAGGATGGATGTTCCTGAGATGAGATGATGAGCTGACGGTCTCAACAGGAGCTAGTAATGATTCTGTGCAAAAGAATCCCCAAAGCCTTATTTTTCTAACTTTTCTATAGCGTGGGTTTGATTTTTCTCACTCTTGGTCTTGATCAGAAGATAACAGTGTGCCTCAGAATTTAGAAGCCCTTTAGTCAAAAAGCCATGAAGAGGTGAGGAACTGGCTGCTGGGCCACCATCACTAAGAGAAAACATTTCCTGTCAAAAGCACAGTGCCTGGCAGTGTTAAGCACTAAGGGGTTCATGATAAGAGAATGTAGTCTATCTTCTTGAACTAACAGCTACCAAGGACAACTATCTATAAAACACCAAGGTAGATGCTATAGTGGAGATGTGTCAGATGTGAATTCTTCCTGAGAGAATCAAAGGTGGCTTCCCGGAAGAGATAACATTTGAACTGAGGGTCTAATGAATGGAGGAAAGGGTACATCAGATTGAGTTGACTGAGACAGGGCTACACTCCATTTCTCTTTCCCATGGAAAATATTACAAGCACTCATGGACAAGGAGACCTCAGGATGTGAACCTGGGACCTTTCCATATGTCTTTGGCATCATAAAGCATGTTATCACTATTCCATCTTATCTAGCCCATTCACTGCCTTTAACTCCACAATCTTGGCATTATGGAAGAATCAACAGTTACAGACAATATGACAGCCCAGAGTTAGCTTCTACCAAACTTTATCAAACAAAATACTGGAAAACTCCAAAGAATGATCACTTCTCCCACAACTTAGACAGTTCCTA
Organism: Tupaia belangeri chinensis; assembly: GCF_000334495.1. Lineage (NCBI taxonomy): Eukaryota > Metazoa > Chordata > Mammalia > Scandentia > Tupaiidae > Tupaia > Tupaia belangeri. Next base: position 2,611,461 of record NW_006160083.1, on the reverse strand, counting down.
AAGACATCATAAAAAGTGGCTCACAAAACTGAGGTCCGCAAGGGAAAACAGGGCTGTTTTTCTGCTTCAAATACTTGAGCCTTGAGAAGAAATAGCATTCTTTCAACCTTAGCTGAGGTTCTCAAGTGGAATGTTTAGTGGTAGTCCCATTACAAACACATTTCAAAGCTGAAGTTGTGCCCAAGTAGGAAAATATAGTTGTCCATCTCTATTGCTACTTTTTACAAGCATAAAAATAAATTAGCCTTGACAAAAGAATGGTTTATTCATGTTGTTTTATGAAAGACATAGCATATGGTTGGACACGGTTCTCCTAAGAAAATCTCTGCTGGTCATGTATTTTTATTTAGATTGATAACATTCCTCAATGGCGATGGCCGCCCAAGCACACGTCTTACCAGGGTTATTTATACTCAGCTGCACTGAGAGATTTTTGGAACATCTTGAAAAAGCATTTAAAAGTTCTAATAGCTCCCTTAGCCACTAGCTGTTCTTTTCTGTTGTTAAATTTTTACCCAGAGAGGATGAATGGGGTTCATGTAAAAGCTAGCAAGGCTACCTTCACTCAGAGATTGGTTCCCTGGACCCCAAAGGCTAAGGAGACATACGTTGGCAGGTAATCAAAAGGAAAGATGTGACAGAAGGACATTTTCTCAACACAGGAGCTTGATAACAGTGTTCTAGGTATTTAATCCAATCGCTCCTATCCTTCCTGGGCTCCTATCAAGTGTCAGGTAGTAGAGTTGCCACTGAGGATGAAAAACTCAGCCAGGAGGTGATGATATGGGAGACACACAAAAAGCCACCAATTAGACTTTATGTGACACAGGTGATAGGGACATGCACAGGGTACAAATAATGTATCAAGAATCAAGGCACCTTATCCAATTGGTGAAACAGCTCTGAATCTTGACTTTGTCACTTACTAGCTTTGCACTTTGAGGCAGTTTCCATCACCCATCTGAATTCTGGCTTTCATATTTTAAATGGGAATAAACCTCATAGCATTATTATGAAGAGTAAGAAATAACAACAAACACAAATGCTTTGTGATCTCTCTCTCTCCACACACCCTTCAGGAGCTATGCTATTACCACCACCACTAATGTGAACAGTAATCATAACTGTAGTAAACATAATGATGCTAGTTGTTATTTACTGAGTGTTCAGTATATACTGGACACTAGTCTAAGCACTTTACATGCTTTATCTCATTTAATCATTCCAACAACATGCTAAGTCAGGTGCTTTCTCTTTTTAAAATTTATATATGTGGGTTTTTTTCAGCGAGCGATCTAGAGAGAGAGACAGACAGACAGGGAGGCAGCCCTAATAGGGTCTTCATGTTGCAATCCACTTCTAGCCTCAACTAGTCTAGATAGTGGACATAAATGCATGGGCCTGGCAAGTATAGGGAGACCTCAGTATAGTTTCCAGGACCTTCCCATATGGCTTCAGCATTGCAGAACATTATGTCACCATGGAGCCTTTGAAGCTTGCCAAGTGTTGCTATCTATGCCCATTTTGTGAAAGAAAATGGGGCAGAAAAGTTAGAGCAATAATTATTGGGTCGTCGGGAAAGTCATGACTTATTTTTCTATGATTTTCTATGCAAAAATGAATCATGACTTTTCCGATGACTGAATAGTAGAGCTCAGTTTGAAACCCAACAAACTGTCTCTGGAACCCACACTCTAGCCACAATACAACAAGGCAGAGCTATCTGGAACCCAAGGTTAATAGAACTGAGGTGATCCTGTAGGGCCCTCAGCCTGGTGCATCCTGGGTATCTCTCCTCACTTTGTAGTGCAAGAGAGGGCTGGTGACAGCTGAGTCCTCCACACCAATGGCCTTGCCAACATCAACCAGCTGAGGTGGGTCGTGTGGGATAAAGTGAACACAACAACAAGAAAAGGGCAGGCACATTAAATGAGAGAAAGAAGTTCTTCGTAGTCATTTATCAAGACCAATAACACAGACTTAGAAGGCATTTGGGGCTCAGGAAACATAGTGTCCTAAATTGGCCTCTTAACCAACTTGGTCTTTTTTCCTCAGCTTTTTAAAGTTTATTTTTATTAGATTTTTGCCATAGGGCACGTGCGCTCTCCAGGGAGAGGCAGAGACACAGAGAGACAATGTGGGAAATCACCCCTAGTGTGGATAGCCATGCCACAATCCCTTCTCCTCCATTCTCCTCTAGGGGTTTTAAGCACACACACACACACACATGCCTGGTGTAATTCTCAAGCTACTGGGTCTGGGACTTGAGCCACTTAACGAGCCATGTGGGATCCAGTGCCTTAATCTCCACACCACCTGCTGATTCTCTTTCTCAGCTTTTAAGAATGGACTTCCTGGGCCAGCAGGTGGCATGGAGACCAAGGCAGCAGTATGCCATATGGCTGGACCATGTGATTTTAGTCCCAGACCTGGTGGCTTGAGAACCACACTGGGCATGTGTGTATGCATGTCCCAAATCCCTAGTGGAGAATGAAGGAGAGGAGACTGTGGCATGACCATCCCCTCCAAAAGGGGTAATTTCTCATTTTCTGCATGTGCTCTATAGCAAAAATTAATAAATGAATGAATGAATGGAATTTATTTTACTTGAACAAATTTCGGAAGACCTCACTGGCATTTAGAATTTTTTCCTTGGACTCAGAGATCCCTGAATTTTTTTAGCTATCTGACAAAGGTCAGAGTCAGGGGAATAATCCCTCATCCACATTTTTTTCAGGCAACAGACTAAATGAAACTCCTACAGTGTGGGACACTGTACTACTTCACGATATGGGGGAATGCCAACTGCAACAACAGCAATTTGTACATTGGGATTAGTATCATCCTCTGGTAGGAGAGGATCCATTTCTATCTGTTTTCTGTTTTCTGGCATTTTGTAGAATAGAACTTGTCCATCAGGGAAGAACTGGGTTTTATTCCTCACTGACATTTGCAATAGGACCAGGATATAAGGTGATAATTTTGTTCTGCATAGGAAAAGGTCCCAAATGGCAACCCTACATTTCAATGACAGCTTGAAAAACCAGTAGTGCTTCAATCCTAGATCTCTGCTGCCAATACCACCAATGCTGTATGATTCGCCTTATATAATTAGCTCAAGAATTTTGAAATTTTACCCCAAAATGTGGCCCAAAGAACTGCAAACGCTACGGTAGCACTAATGCCACAATCTGTCTGTGTAAGCTCCAATGTCAACTTCTGATCACATAATTTAAATAACTTAGACTTAATTCCAGGGTGAAATTGGGGGACACTTTAATGTCAACATGAGAGGATCAGAGAAAATGTTTGAACAGGAATTAAGAAGTCTTTTCTACCCAATTTTTAAAAAAATGCATTTAGACAGCTCTCTGGAACTTTTAAGGCAGCGTGACTGATGTTCACAGTGAGACCATCTCTGTCTGATGTTCTTGTGAAGCCGTCTCTGTCTGATGATTCGAGGGATGCTGTTGTGATTGAATTGACAGATTATAGTACAGGGTTGTGGGGGGAGGGAAGGCTGGCTTGCTCTCGCCTCTCATCTCTCCTAGGAAGAGAGGACAAACACATGCCTTTCAGAGGAAGACGGTGATGAGGAGAATGCTACTAGCAGAACAAGCAGGGCCTCCATAACCTCTTTTTCAGATTCCAGTGAATCAAAGTAGAGGGGATTCTGAATTCCAGGAGTCAGTGCTGCCTAACACCCCTGCTTCATTTAGGGTTCTGGATAAACTGCAGGGCATTTACAGCAAATTTTAGTGGGTGAAAAAAAAGCAGTTTCTTGGAGGGCCACCCATTAGGGAGCGAGCAATGGCAAGAGAGAAGTGGGCAGTCCTATCCTGGCATCATTTCCTGCTTCTCATGTGGTAACTCAAAAGAAACAGAATGAAACCAGAACTTTAGAGGACTCAGCTTTCTGCTTATTACCTGAGTGAACACAAGCACAGCACTTAAATTATGATTTGCCTAAATTGCAGAGAGTTATTGTAACTCCAAGACTGACCATCGCAGTCCTAAATGAGAGTTTATGTGAAATTGCATAGCCAGGGCCCGACACATTTAATGAAGACTGATTAACAGAGTGAACGGTCAGGATGAGTTAAAGTGAAAACCTGGGTGAAGGGTAAACTGGATCCTTAGACTGGGGTGATGAGGAAAATGAAGGCCTGAGCTTGGGAAGGTATTTTGTAATGGTAGTATGCATAGTAATTAAGAATGTAGATTCTGATTACTCAGTAACCTTGGCCAAGTCCTTTAAAGTTCTGCTTTAGCCTCTTTGTCTATGAAATGGGGATAATGATAGTGCCTTTCTTGGGAGGTTGCTAGAGGACTAGATAGGTTATCAAATACGGACTACTTAGAAGAGGGTCTGACATGCAGTAAACACTGTAAGTGATAGTTATGAGTACCGGGTACATCTGGGCTATCTCCCAACTCACAATGACCGTCTAACTCCCAGCCCTACATCTTAGGAACCATTTTCATCCTAAGTGATTTATCTCCAGCATCCTTGTATTCAATGAGACTCCCCCTGTCCCCTTTCCACAGTGATTGATTGATTGACCAGAAGTTGGCTTGTTGGGTCAAGCAGAGGCTTGACTCTAGGAATTATGAGTTTGAAAAGGATAGTGAGAGACAGGAAAGGGAACAAAAGGAGAAAGATTTGAAAGGGAGGCTGATTAGCTGAATGATTCTGTATTTGACCATGCAGAGCTGTGGGATAGTCATGTTTCTTGCCTCAAAAGCCAAGAAAGCTACTCTGCGTAGAAAGGGTAATGAATGTTACATAGTGAGGCGGAAGATGGCACCTAATCCTGATCACTTTGTGGCCCTGGTTGTTTTCCCTGGGTGCCAATTGTAATTTGCCCACAGACTCTGTTAGAACCTCCTTGATCCCTTGAATTGCTTCCCTCCTTTTAGAAATCTCAACTTCCTTGGTTGGTGTTGGTGCCTCTTACTTGCAATTAGAAGTGCTCTAGTCATCTTTTAATTCATAGAACAGAGTGAATTATACATGACGGATACCATCTATACTCAAGAATTTCTGGTTATGGAATTTGCAGGAGCCAATGTTCTGCCATATGGGTGGAATTGCATATCTTCACTAAAATTCACTGTGATGCTGGGTATAGAAAAATCAGAGCATGCTAAAAGAAGATAAGCAGTGGTGCTTTATTCCAGTATTTCTTTATGAACTAGCCAATAACTCAAATCTTGATATTTAATTTTTCTGGTTGAAATATTTTTCAATTTTCCTCAGTCTTAGCCAGACTAGTTGTTAGGCAAAGAGAGAATTTATTTTTCTTGGAATCCAATTCAACTGAAGGAAAAGCAGTTACATGGTAGAGGCTCAAAGATAACTGGAACCAGGGACTAAAACATCTTGACATGACGGATACCATCTATACTCAAGAATTTCTGGTTATGGAATTTGCAGGAGCCAATGTTCTGCCATATGGGTGGAATTGCATATCTTCACTAAAATTCACTGTGATGCTGGGTATAGAAAAATCAGAGCATGCTAAAAGAAGATAAGCAGTGGTGCTTTATTCCAGTATTTCTTTATGAACTAGCCAATAACTCAAATCTTGATATTTAATTTTTCTGGTTGAAATATTTTTCAATTTTCCTCAGTCTTAGCCAGACTAGTTGTTAGGCAAAGAGAGAATTTATTTTTCTTGGAATCCAATTCAACTGAAGGAAAAGCAGTTACATGGTAGAGGCTCAAAGATAACTGGAACCAGGGACTAAAACATCTTGAGGACTCCTTGGCATCGCATGCACTCCTGGTGTCTATTTCTTGCTGTGTGTTGGCTGAACTGAGCTGAACTGAACATGGAGCACTGCTGGCTTGCAGTCCCCAGGGAAAGGGTGCGTTCGTTTAGTTTATATCAAGTGTCTATTTCTGGATTAATTACCTGTGTCCAGGGCAGGCTGGGAACTGTGATTGGTTCTCCTGGGTGAAGAACTCACTCAAGGACCAACTCGCTGTGGTAAGGATGCCACTGGCATGATTAAACATTGCAGAAGAAGAGAGTCCATTTCTAAGAGTATGAGAAATAGCAGTAGGCAGAGTATCTCATAAAAAATGTTAAAGTCCTAAATGTTTGAGGGAACCTCCAAGTATTTTGAAATTATTCATTTTCTGTAAATAATCATCAAGATTCACTTTAATTGACTATTTCATTGTCTAAGAAAGCTAAGTTCTAAGTTGTTAATAATATCCTACTTAGCATCAGAATCCTTAGTGGTGTGAGCTCAGGGAGAGAGTTCTTTGATCAGGGATGAACATCTTAGCTCACTATATACCAACTGTTTATCTATGGTCTTTTAAAAATTAAAATCAGCTTAACACTCGTTTCTTAAATTATCAAAGTAAATGAAACAACTAAAATAAAGGTGCCATAATCTTGTTTTTGTAATGTGATTTTATTTACATGAGAAGAATACATACTAGTTAGGGATTTCAGTTGTCTAAAAGGCAGGAAATGGATCAAATGACCTTCATTTTCTAGATAACCCACTAATAAGAAACACTGTATTTACAGGAGAAAGTAAATTCTAAATTTGTATTGATGTTTATTCATGCAATGAGCATAATTTTAAAACATAAAAGCCTTTACACTACCTTTAGCCAAATCCATAGCTGTATACTATTTTTAGCCACCAGACTGACTTGACTGTCAACTTTGAAGGTGTCCAAAAACAAGATGCAAAACATTTAGTAAAACTGCTTGAGTGCAAACAGAGGGATATTCATGCTTCTTGGAATCTCTCTTTGGCTTCTCATCCAGTGGGATTCCTCTCTGTAAGTCCAAGTCCCAAGATGCCTCCCTCCATAAAGAAAGAAGCTGAAAGCTAAGCTCTATACTGTGCCCATTCTCCCTACCATTCTTTCATCTTTTTGTTGTTTGTTGATTTATTTATTTCTTCCATGAGAGAAAGAAGCATCTCAACAAGGTCCTCATGGTGCAACTCAACCGCACGCCTCAGTCAGACCTTAAAACAGACATGCATGTGTACACCCAACCTGTACAGGAAGACCTCAAGACACAAACCCAGATCCTGCCTTTTGAGTTCAGAAGTATGGAGCCTTATGTTACTGTTGTACCGGCACACAGAGCCCATTTCTGCCCTGACAGGTCTGTGCCCTTGAATGGATACATGACCTGTGACTAGAGTAGGAACTAGTAACCAGTTGCTATTTCTCTCTCTCTTTTTTTAATGACCGAAAAGTATGTGTGCTTGCCAGAGAGAGAGAATGCACCCTCACCCCCCACCCCCCATGGTGTGTGGTCATGTCACAATGCCTTCTCCATTTCTCCATTCTATCATGATTCTGGGTACGCACGCACCTGTGCCCAGTATGTCTCTCAAGTTGCTGGGCTGGGACTGGAAGCACAGCCAATCAGCTGGGATATAGCTCCCTTAACCATAATACTATAGAGCCAGCCTGAGCCAGCTGTTATGTAAAATTTTGTTATATTTCTTTTTTATGCATTTTTTGGCATCAATTACATTAAAAAAAATTTCCACTGAAATATTTATTTTGAGTAACGAGATTCTGTGTCCCTCTTAAACTGCCTGAGTGCAAACAGAGGGATACTCATGCTTCTTGTAATCTCTCTTTGGCTTCTTGAGTACTCTGTTTCTGTGGTGCCTGAGGTGAGTGCCTCAGTTTAGTGCTAGACTTGGTATTTAGATGGACTTGAGGTGAGGGTCTGTTGCAGTTTCTGTACTAGTGCCTGTCAAGTTCAGCCCACATTTCCCAAGATACTGAAACCTGGAATATGTTTCTAAAGGCATTAGAGTTTGTTCTGGGGGCAATGGAGCAACACACTGAAGCTCCATTTTGAGATTCTGGTTTTTTCCCCCTTTTACTCATGATATATATCACATAAATGTGCACATGAAAGTGAGAGAGACAGAGAGACACACAGAGAGAGATAAATATCCTCCACAGGGTCTAGTCAAATTTCGATCTTTTTTCTCCAATCTTCTAGCCTGCCATGGGCATTCACATACATGTCTGGATGGTTTTGTTTATGTTTTGCTTTTGTTTGCAGGCTGACCTGGCCAATGATTCAAACCACAGCTGCCATGTGGGATCTGGCTTCTCTTAAGCAGTACATTGCTGCTGTACCATGGAGCTCAACAAGGCTCTGTTTTGAGATGGTCACTTAGGAGCTTTAGAGTAACAATTACACATCGGATGAATAGGAGATGGGGAGGAGAGAGCCAGGGACACTCACTAGGAGGCTATTGTAACGTTCAGGTGCTGAAGAAGAGGGCATTGACCAAAGCACAGCAATGGCCAGGAATGCAGTGAAGTGGTCTCTGAGCCAGACAGAATCGGTGAGGCTGATGGGTGATTGAGTGTGGAGTGTTGTGGGGAAGAAAGAGAAGGTGACAATGATGTGGCGGGTGTGGGGGGAGCTGAGGTTTACCCACAGTAATTGGATATAGAATATGTGAAGACAGGTAAATATATGTATGTGTGCGCAGTAGGAGGAAGATAAGGAGCCAGGTTTTGAACATACTCAACTTGAAATGCCAGGGAATCTCCAAGAGGAAATGTTCAGTAGACAGCAGGAAGTATGGGTTTGAAGATACTCAGAGGAAAGGTGGAGGCCTGAGTGGGCACTCACTGGAGCAAGGGAAATGCATGTGGTATCTCTGGGAGGGAGTGCTTACCTGAAGAGGAGGGCTGAGGGCCCAATCAGAGTGACTGTTCTCATAGTCCCTCCTCTGTTTCTCTGCTTTACCTTTTGAAGGCCCTTAATAATCAGAATGCTTCCTGGGTGGGGTTATGGCTTGATCCCCTGCAAATGTCCTCAAAGAGTCCTTACCCTGGCTATTTGGTCTGCCATTTGGAGACGTCCATCCAGCTCTCGTCTGATCTGGGCTGCTTGCTCATCTGGATTATCCAGCTGCACAAAAGCATAAACAAAGAGACTTTCAGTTTAGGTTATAGGAAGCCGATAAACTCATGAATTTTCATTTTACATTCCTTGCTCTGTGCCCCAAGGACATATTTTACTAAAAGTTAAGAATCTTGGGCCAGCTCATGGTGTGGCAATTGAGGCGGCTGTATCCCACACAGCTGATTACATGGTTCAAGTCTGGATCTGGTAGCTTAGGAAACACACTGGGAGCATATGTGTGCATGCCCAAAATCCCAAGAGAAAGGGAGGAGAAGGGATTTCAGCATGGCCAACTCCCCTGGGAGGCAGGGGGTTGCTTTCTCACTTTCCCTCTCTCTCTCTGATGTACACACCGTCTGGCAAATTAGAGAAAAAAGATTCTTGTAACTGACAGATGCAGTTTGAGTGTAATCCCAAGTTAAATTCTTCTAGGCAGAGCATGACATGATAGGCAGTTGCTAACCGAGACATTAGAATGACCTTGTCCAAGAATGATCCATCACTTCTGAACTGCTGGGCAGTGATGTTTCTTAAAAGGGTCCAATATAATACAATGCCTCTGTATTGGCCTACTGAAGAAAGTGCGGACACAGTAGACCTATAGGGAAGGAGATGCCAACTCAACTATTAGAACTGTAGGGAGCAGGTGCAGTGCATATCCGCAGTGCATATATGGTATCTATCAGCTCCACTGCCACCCCTGGGCCATGGAAGAGGAATTAGTCATTGCATTCCCTCTCGTTGAGCCCTGAGACCTTCCCCACCAGCCTTCCACATGGATACTGCCAATTAGGTGATATGTAAGTTGCCTTCCTTGATGATGAGAGCTATTCAGATATAAAGACCAGGATATCCAAGCATAAATAAGCCCAGACAATTCTTCAATTTCTCTGGTTTTAGTTTTTACATCTACAGAAAGGAGTCGGTTATGTAATTTCCATCCCTTTCACACCTTTCTTTGAATTTATGAGATTGGCACACAGTTCTATAAAGGGCCATACAAATAAAACTTGAGGCTTTAATAGCCAGAAGATCTCTGTTGGAATGAATCAACTATTCCTCATTACAGCCATAGATACTATGTAAGTGAATGGCCACCACTGGGTTCCCATGAAGTTTATTTACAATAGGTGGCAGGGCATAGTTGCTGATTCCTGTTCTATGAATTGAAGTTCTCTCTTTATTTCCAAGCAAACTTTGCATTATCCTTCAAACTGTAACTGAGTTTGCTTTTCCCAGAAAGCTATGATTTATTTTATTCACAGAAAAACTTAATAAAAAACAATGATCACTTGAAAATGATAGACTTCATTCCTCTTTTTAGTGAATGTTGACTCACAACAAAAAGTTGCTTAAGAGGGGTCAGCAGGTGGTGTGGCGGGTAAGGCAGCTGGATTCTCAAATAGTCTACTGCAGTTCAAGTCCTGGACCTGGTGGCTTGAAAATCACATCAGGCGTGTGTGTGCATGTCCAAGATCCTGAGAGGAGTATGAAGGAGAAGGGATTGCGACATGGTCATGCCCCCCGGGAAGGGGGGTGATTTCTCACTTTCCCTCCCTCTATCTCTGTCTTTTTCCTCTCTAGCGAGTGTACACACTCCATGGCAAACAAACAAACCAAAACAAAACCTTAAAAAATAGTTGCTTAAGAAATATGTGAGTTTTCTAAGTCTCTTTCTTTTTTTCTTTCTTTCCTTCCTTCCTTCTTTTTTTAGTCCATTTCTTTTAAAAGTAATTTTTACTTAGAAATCTTAAACTTTTGGACCAGCAATGCAAATGACATAATGGTTATGTTGCTGGAATCCCATGTAGTCGAATGCAGTTCGAATCCCAGACCTGGTGACTTAAAACTCACACCAGATGCATGTGCATGCATGCCCAAGATTCTGAAAGGAGAATGGAGGAGAAGGGATTGTGGCATGGCCTTCCACCCTGGGGAAGGAGTGCGATTTCTCACTTTCTGTCTCTCATGTGAGTGCATGTGCCCTATAGCGAAAATCTTCCTAAAAAAAAAAAAAAAAAAAGAAGTTTTAAGCATTAATACTTTAAACTTTGACCAACTCAACTATTTTGGGGCTGAAATTTTATTAAAAAAAATTTGCCGGGGGCATGTATGCTTACCAGAGAGACCAGAAAGAGAGGGAGAAGGAAAAGGTACCCCACAATGGGGCATGACCATGCCCTTCTCCTCCACTTCTCCATCCTGTTGAGATTTGGGGCACACATGCCTAGTGTGTTTTTCAATTTGCCAGAGCCAGGATTTAAAGTGCATGGTTGGCTATGTAGAATCAGGCCCCCTTAACAATTAGGCTATGGGGTCAGCCCCAAAATTTAATTTTTATTCCTTGTATAATGGCCACAGAACACCAGGTACAAATCTGGTTCTAAACAAATGTAAAGAGAACCACCTGAAAGCAGTCACACTGCTGTCCTGAAGTCCATTCCAATCACGGCATCCTGATAGACATACCTGGGAGTTGAGGTGTCCTTGGTGTTGCTTTTAAGCTCTAATGAGCTGCTTTTCTTTTATTCCCATGGAAAATCCTAAGAGTTCTTTAGATCTATGTGTAAATCAACTAGAAATTCTCAGAAATGTCTTATTCAAAATAAATGTGCAAACAAAACATCTGACTACTTCACTGAGAGGTAGAAATGCGATTTTTAGGAGCCAAAGTTGGGAATCCTGTCAGAAGGTAGGGTGTTTATACAGGTTAAAACTAAAAAGGAAAAAACAGGGGACCAGCAGATGGTGCAATGGTTACGTCACTGGACTCCCACATAGTCAACCATAGTTCAAGTCCCAGACCTGGTGGCTTACCCAAAATCCCAAGAGGAGAATGGAGAAGAGATTGTGGGATGGTCAAAATTATCCCTGGGGGATAATTTCTCACTTTCTGTCTCTCTTTCTGTCTCTCCAGCTAGTGCACATGCCCTATAGCCAATAAATAAACAAACTCTTAAAAAAAAAAAAAAAGGAAAAAGAAAAAGAAAGAAAGGAAAAAGGAGGAAAGAAAGAGAGAAAGAAAGGGAAAACACAGCCCAAAAGAACCAGCCCCATTACTGTTTTTCAGGCTGTTAGTTCTCCCACTGACCTCGAAGAATGCAGTTGTAAACAGCAGAGAATGCTGCCCATGAAGATGAGCAGGCAAGATCCACAGTAAGCTTCCTTCCTTCCCTCCTCCCTCTCTTCCTTTTTCTTTCTTTTCTTCTTCCCCTCTCCCTGCCTTCTTTCCTTCACTCATTCATTTCTTCAATTACATTCTTTATGGAATGTCTTAATACGCCAAGATATGGAAAGAAACAAAACAAATCTAGCAAGAACAGGTATAGTTATTTGGACAACTTGGGAATAAAGGAAAAGGGGTTACTTTTCATTGATGTCTATAAGAAACACCAAGTAATCTATGTCCTGTTTTATAATCAATTTAAAAGGGTCCCCAGAAATGGATGCTAATATGCAATCCTGCAGGAAAATGGACTCCAAGGTTAGGAAATGCAACTCGCTCCTGAAAATCCATAATACATTTTAGCATAATCAAGACTCCAAGAAATTATAGAGTAAACTCTTTAACTAACTTAGTCTTTTACAGATTTATTCCAATAAAAACAAACATTCTACAGAGTAGTTTGGAAAATCTCACATGTGGACCAACAACTTTATGAGATGCTATTATTATGATTCCCATTTTATAGATGAGGAAACTGAAACTGAGTCTTAATAAGGTTGAAGCACATGCCCCAGTTCACACAGCTGGTAACCTGGTACTAGCATTTGAAATGGAACCTGTTCTTTCTCAAACAGGAACTCTTTTGCCCTGCCTTATATTGCCTTTCTTTTTAAGTGCCTTGTTTTGATTTTTAAATTGGTGCTAAAATTAACTAGCCCAACACCCTCAATTTATGCTCTGAAGATATGGGCCAATTTGACATGCAGAGCCACCACTGTGGAGCAGAGAAATGTTGACTCTGTCACTTGTCATGTCTGACTGATAGCGTCTGGGAAAACTAGAGCTGTGCTAGAATCCTCCCTAAGAAATTATGGCAATGGATGTGTCCTTATTTGGACTCTGCCCCTTGGTAACTGGGTGACCTCTCTGTGCTTCAGGTCTCCTCATCTGAATTGTTGGGATGATTCTAACTAAGATTGTCATGAGAGGTAACGCGCTCAGGCCAGTTTTTGGCAGGCAGTAACCCCTCAGCTTCTGGTGGCTGCTGCTATTTGTGTTGGCATCAGAGCAGCCCAGGTTGGCTGCATTTCTGACGTGGGCCACAATGGGGCATCAAAGGTTCAGATGAGAAGGTGCCAGATGGGACAAGTCCTTCCCTGGTGTGGATGTGGGATCTTGGTCTAACAATTTGTGCAGTGGAAATGATGGTGAGGAGTAGCTCTCATCTCTTGACAAATTTCTCTGAATTCTGTCTTCAATTTTCTCTGGGGTTGAGTCCCTTTGCTCTGTTAGACTTTAATTAGCAGGAGTGACCAGAAGGTGGACACTGCTGCCTGACAGCTAATGATCTAAAGAGAGGATGAAAAGGGAAATGCTACCGAAGCTTCCTAAAATAGCCTGACATGAAAGAGAAGGCCATCCTTGACCAAGGAGCTTGACAATCTTATTGTATAAAACCCAAAAATATAAAGAGAAATCAAGTAATTATCTTCTCAAGTGCTGGAAAGAAAAAGCCAGAGTAAGCTTCCATGGAAACGAGGTTCTGTTTACCATGCTGGTCTTTTCCACTGAGGAAAGGAAAGATCAGCTGGAGAACTAAGCCAAGGGCAAACCTTTCACGCTAGCAGCTCATTAGGGTTCAAAAAATGTACATGTGCACGAAGGCTCTTTACCTAATTAGACAAATAATCTTCCTACTAGCAGAGGTCAAATAGAGGCAGCACGGTTATTGTGATGTGTCAGCCAAGCAAAGGGAAATACTTCCATGGGCACTCGCTACATCTAAAGCGGTGGGTAACTGAACCTAGCCTGCATAAGTGCAGACAGTATCACCTGAGCCCTCAGTTCAAGCTCATCCGGAGCCCTGCAATTCTCTCCAGCACATGGGTGGCACCCTTTTGGTCAATGCAGAGATGAGAACTAGGGGTGTATTTGGGCACAGTTCTCAATGTGGAGATGAGAGCTACGGGGTGTATTTGGGCACAGTGGAGTGGTATCCATTTACCCCACTTAGATATGTGACCTTGTCAGGTCTTTTAAGCTTTCCAAGTCTCAGGTTTCTCATCTGCAAAGTGAAGATCATTTTTATCTTCATAACTATTGAGGGGACAAACTGAAACAATATATTCTATTATGCAAGGAAGTCAGACTAATTGGGACCTCACTTTTGCAATTTTGTTACTAAAAGAGATCAACCAAACAAGCAACTAAAACTTTCTAAGCTTTGGTTTCCTTGTCTGTAAAACTAGGATAAGATACCTACTCCAGTGGGCAATAAGGTTTAAGTCAGATTATGTTCCTCCAAAGCACCCAGTGTGGTGCTAGCGCATAAGTCCTGTAGTTTAGCAAAAGGTTGAGCATCTGTAATCTATAAATCTGAAATCCAATATGCTCCAAAATCCAAAATATTTTGAGTTCTGACATGGAAAACACAGCTGGCCTCATGTGACGGGTTGCAGCCAAAAACATTACAATACAAAAATATTGTATGAAATTACCTTCATATCATGGAAAGTAATGTAACATAAATCAATGTTGTATTTAGATTTGGGTCCTATCTCCAAGATATATCATTATGGATATGCAAATAGTCTGAAATCTGAAGGAAAAAATAGAAATCCCAAACTCTTCTAGTCTCAAGATACTCAACCTGTAATTTCTAGAGTTAACCCTATTTTAGAGTGAGTATTAACCAGATATCAATTCTCCTCCTCACTATTTGTAATTGATTGATTGCCAACAGACGGATGCTCTCATGAGAGAGAAAGCGAGAGAGAGAAAGAGAGAGAGAAGCACGTGTACTCTGCCCCTCATCCCCAAAAGGGGCACAGGCATGTCACAATCTCTTCTCCATTCTCCATCCTGTCCAAATTTCAGGCATGTACCCACACGCATCCAGTGTGTTTTTCAAGCCACCAGGGCTAGGACTTGAACTTCATGTGCGATCCAGTTCCTCATGTATGGTGTTTAACCTTTGAGCTCTGAGGTCAGCCCTGCAATTTATAAAATAAGGATATAGAAATGCAGTATATAGATGTAAATATCAGATATAGTGTGTGTGAAAGAGGAGGGTCTGAGGAAGGACATTTGGGGGAGGGACAGGGAGGCAAAGCATTAATGGCACAAAGAGGTGTGGTATTATCTGTTGAAGATATTTCATAGTTTTATCAACTGTACTAGGGAGAAATATTCAACTCTTCAAATATTCATTTTATAAGACAAATAATAATGTGATTGAATGTATGGAAGAAAATGAAAAAAAAGAGACATTAAAAAAAAAAAGCCATACCAGGATGGGGAGCCCTGGAATTTTGGAATGGATGTCAGGATCCTTGGTTCTGGTCCTCAGCTTGCCCTTATCTGTGGAGTCTCAGGTCAAAGTCACAATCTCTCTGTCCTCAGTCCCATCACCTGAGAAATAACAGCTCTAAACTATTATGTTCCCAGATTCTCAAAGCTATAGTCTGAGGGCATTAGTCTTCCAGGTCCTCTATATCCACCATAACAAGGGGTTCTGTGGTCAAATGAAGCCACAGGGGACACCCTGTCCACTTTATCTCCTACGAATGAGCCACAAGGCACATCAGCAAGAAATCGTACACCAGGATAACCTTGTGTGGCCCCACGTTTCCCAAGCTTTTCTGAACATATGTGTCACACATTTGAGCACCCCAGGAATGCATTTTGGGATAGACATGCCTGGGAAATTTTCCTATATACGTCACTTTTCTCAGGTCTGTAGACAGAATTTCAGGGGTGTGTGTGGCAATTTCACTGTGCAAATAAATCTATATCTCAAAAAAAA
The DNA here is from genome assembly GCF_000334495.1 of Tupaia belangeri chinensis. Classification (NCBI taxonomy): domain Eukaryota; kingdom Metazoa; phylum Chordata; class Mammalia; order Scandentia; family Tupaiidae; genus Tupaia; species Tupaia belangeri. Next base: position 2,595,566 of record NW_006160083.1, on the reverse strand, counting down.
AAAAAAAAAAAGAAAAAGAAAAGAAAAGAAAAAAGAAGAGCAACCTGGGAATGCTTTGTCTGACTTGTAGGATGGTGAAGAAATTGTCATGGGGCCCAGGCTTGGAGCCTCCTTGTCAGCCTCGGAGCCCTGAAGAGGTGGCTCTAATGGTATGCCTAGGCGACATCCTTGGGTACCAGATTTCCCTAGAGGTGCGTGAATTCTCTGGTGCTCACACATTACGATGAAGGCAAGTCCAACTCTGGGTTCTTCCAAAGTCGTCATGATTACTGCCAAGAGGCAGCCTTCAGTTGAGCAAAGAGAGGATGTGATGTGATCCAAATATGCAGAAAATGTAAACAGAAACAAGCGGATGACTTTATGCACTCTTCGAGTAATTGTTCTGCTTTTAGGAAAAATCCATGGTACTCAGCCTCAAAGTAAATGAACCAACTTCCACCTCAAGACTAAAGTGACCATGATCCAGACCTCTGGTAGGAAGGCACTTTGAAGATGATGCAGTTACCTCAGCTGAGGGCACAGTCCCTACCCAGCTCTGAGGGCCCATCAGGCTCCACACTCCCCTTGGTATGCTCCACTTTCTTTTGCTGCCTGACTTTGCATACACTGTCCCTCCTGCCTGCAGCACTCTCCCTTGTCACCTCCTTGACTGGGAACGCTAGGCCATTCCTCATCCTTCACCCTTGCAGCAAACTCTTCTCTGACCCCTCTAGCCTTGTTGAGTTTCTCCATCACCTGCTCCCCAGCTATTACACGCCTCTCCACTGCTCCTTCATTAGCACTTACCATGCACTCATGTGATCATGTGACCTTTGCTATTTACCCTCTAGACTGTAAGTCCCAAGAGGGCGGGACAAGTATGATTTTGCTCACCTCTGCATCCCTGGCATTAGCACAGTGGCAAATACAGTGTGGGCTCTGAGTGAACACTTGGTAGGTGAATGAAATGGATTCCTGCCTGACTGTAGGACTAAGTTAATTAGCTGTGACCCAAAGAGGGAAAGCAGCCTGGCCATGCTCTCACCTGGGAATCAGTGCAAGAGCTGGGACTGAAGCCCTGTTAACCTCCTAGTTTCCAGTGTCTTGCATCTAGAGTGGCTGTGACCTAGAAAGTGCCATTCTTTGTAGAAATAGGCAAAGGCCGAACTTTGTTGCCCTATAACCAGGAGCATTTCTGATAAAGTAACCTTAAATCTGGGCTTTGGGGGGATAAAGACGGGGGTACCTATAAGTAGCTGCAGTGCAAGCCTCCTGCTGACCTGGGCTTAGCTCAGTCTGTTTGCTTTGCTCCCTTTCTACTTCCCAGCCTGGTCCCTGGGCTCCCAGGGATTGGTGTCTGACACAAGGCTGCCAAGAGCCACTGCAGAGGATGGTGGAGGCGCCTCCCAGAAAGCACCGCTATGGGCTGGCACAGCCCTCCGCTTCTGCACAGCTCCAGGTTCTCTTATCCTCCTTCAGAGAAAAACTGCTCCAGCCAACGCTGGCTTCCTGGTGCACTGCAGTCTGGAAAGTTACAGCTGGGACAGCATCCCTTCCCACCAGGAGGTGGGGGAGCCCAAGCTCCTGTCTCAAAATCTACCAAGGATGGTAGACTATGCCCGTACTACAGCATTAAGTGCCTGGCTGCAACCTCCAATTTCTTTCCTCCTGTCTCTTAAAATCTATTTGTCTACCTTTAATGTAAGGCTGTGGATCACAGTGAACAGGTTCCCACTACCCTTCTCACTGTCCAGGTTCAAATCTTTGCCTTTCCACTTTAAAGCTGAGTGACCTTGAACAAGTTTCGAGGCCTCTGAGCCTTAACTTCTTATTTTTTAAACTTTTTTCAATTCCTTTAACTCTAACATGGGAACCACAAGGATAATACCTATTTCATATGATTGACGGAGAGTAAATGAGATGGTATATGTTTGACGTCAGCAGAGTGCTTGGCTTGCCGTCACACTCAGTACATCTTAGCAGCCATTAGTCCTC